>NW_026652291.1:76313950-76466971 GCF_009828535.3 Hylobates moloch
CTGCAGCCTCAACCTCCTGGGCTTAAGTGATCCTTCCAGTTCAGCCTGAGTAGCTGGGACCACGGGCATGTGCCACCATATGTGGATAATTTTAAATATTTTGTATTTATTGGACTCTCAAAGTGCTGAGATTATGAGTATGAGCCACCATGTCTGGCCTGAAAAACACCATTTCTTGATGGTATGTCACATTTTCTCAAGTAAATCACCTTAATTTCACTGAAAAGCTCAATGATTCTAAAATTTAGGTTGACGAATAATCATTAATTCGTTTATTCATTTAACCAACAATTCCCTGAGGGCCTATGAAGTACCAGGAACTGTGCTATATACTAGAGACACAATAGTGATTCAGTGCTGTGAAGGACAAGTACATGGTGCTACATATCATGGGCATATTTGACACTGTAAGTCAGAGAAGGCGTCCCTAAATTGATTAAAATGGATCTTAAGAATAAGTGGAAGTTTATCAGGAGAAGGAAGGTAGTGAGACAGTGTTACAGGGAAAAGGAAAAGCATTTGCAGCACTTGAAGAGACCAAAGCGAGCTGAAAGGAATCCAGAGGGACTGGAGTACAGACAGTGAGTGAACATGAAATGATGATGTAGACGTAGACAGGGTTCTATGTCAAAAACAGTCATTTTAAGAAAAGAATAGGCTGGGCGCAGTGGCTCACGCCTGTAATCCCAGCACTTTGGGAGGCCAAGGTGGGTGGATCACGAGGTCAGGAGTTTGAGACCAGTCCGGCCAACATAGTGAAAGCCCGTCTCTAATAAAAATACAAAAAATTAGCCGGGTGTGGTGGTGTGCACCTGTAATCCCAGCTACTCAGGAGGCTAAGGCAGGAGAATCGTGTGAACCTGGGAGATGGAGGTTGCAGTGAGCCGAGATCGCGCCATTGCACTCCAGCCCAGGTGACGGTGTGAGATTCCGTCTCAAAAAAAAAAAAAAAAAAAAAAGAAAAGAATAAAATGATTAAATTAAATTTATGTCTATGAAATGTTACTGTGGCATTAGAACAGCCTGGAAGGATGGCAGAGCCAAAGTGGAGAGATGAGTTAAGAAAGTATTTTAGTAATAGAGATGAGAGATATTGGCATCTTGAACTGGAGTTTTGTTGGTCAATGTAGAGAAAATGGACAGCCTCAAGCTACATATCAGAGGTAAAATGGACAGGAACAGGTGCTGGATTAGCTATAGGGGGTGAGGGGAGAGTAGGCAAGAATAACTCCTAAATTTTCTGGGTTGTGTTAATATGGTACAGTTTCTTTCTTACTGGGATAGGGAATATTAGAAATGAAAATCAGGAAATTTTTTGGGGGGGGGTGTGGAGGCATGGTGGTGGAGTAGACAATGAGCACTATTTTGCACATGTTGAACCTGAGGTGGCTTTAAGATAGTCAAGTCTTCCTAATCTTAGAATAGCAATAAATTAGAAAGGAAGCAATACATTTTTGACTACATAAAAATGAAAAACTTGATATCCAACAGCATACCTCACTAAAAAGGGCAAACCAACATTGTGAGAAAAATGTGTAACAAATGCTACAGTTAAAAAAATTAATATATAAAATCACCCTACATAAGAAGAAAAATATGAAGACTCCAACTAGTAAATAGGAAAAGGTTATAAAACAGCCAATGTAGAACATGTCAAGGAAAACATCACAGGAATTACTAATGGAAAAATCTAATTTTTCTTGACTTTTAAAAAGTTTTAGTCACTCTGGTAAATCTAATCAACTTGACATGTGATTCCAAACTGTATTTTAAAAAAACATTTCAAAGACAGACATCAAACAAACAAACCACATTTTTTTTCTATTACAAAAAAATAAAACTGTTCTTGTGAGAATGGCTTCCATATTGGACTCCAAAGAATACATTACTAACATATGTCTGCTTTTAAGGTTTTTATCCTTTCTTTATTCTAAAGTTGCTACCATATCCATAAATTATAAAGATGTTAATTTGTTTTTCATAAGTTTTCTTAAAAAGAAAAATAAAATAATTTAAAGACTTCTAAAAGAATGGATATTTGGCTTTGGAGAATATAAGGTTTTAGATAAAGTAGAAAAAATATGTCACACTCAATTTCTAATAATACTCAGAGGGGAGAGTCACAGTATTTTTCTCCTTTCAACTCAACTTTCATTTATTTGGTGGTATTAAAATACATATGTAAGAGACTTTTACTTCTTCTACAAAGAATTAAACACTAAGGACAACTGCCTTCCCTCTGTAAACAACTATGAAACTAGACAAAACAAAATAATTGTTTTCAGACACTGGACAATAAGCAATATAGGACTGTGATCCTGAAAGATGGGGAAAAAATGAGGTGTGTATTATAATTGCCTCAGATTACGGCCTGCAGAGAGTTTTCAGGTTACAACATAGCCTGGTAGTCTCCCTGAGTTGAGGAGACAGAGATTTTGGGGAGTTTGCAGTCGAGAATTTTAGGGCAGAGTACCAGAGACAAACTGTACAGAAAGAGCTTCACAGATTTGCAAAGACTTCATATTACCCAGGTTTTTGGCTGAGTAATGATTTGTACATGCGTGGGGCAAAACTACAAGGCTGAAGAGAGAACCGCTGGAAAGCAGTAGAGTCCACACAGTGGTAAGGAAACATGGCTCACAACTAGGAGAAAAATCCATCAACAAAAATATACTCAGAAATGGCAGATGAAGGATTTAGGGAAAGAACTTAAATCAGCTATTAAAACTATACTCCATAAAACTATTCATCAATAAAAAGAATATGGATTGGAAAGAAAGAAGCATAAGTGTCCTTATTTGCCAATTACATGATCATTTACACAAAAATTTTAAGGAATCTAAAACAAGCTACTATAACTATGAGTTTAGTAAGGTTAGCAAGTTTAGTAAGGTCACAGGATACAAGGTCAATATATAAAAATCAATTGTATTTCTACGTGCTAGCAATGAACATTTGGAAATTAAAATTTTAAAAAGAACTATTTACAGTAGTATCAAAAATACAAAATATTTAGGAATAAGCTGAACAGAAAGTATCAGTCCTATACATTGAAATCTACAAAACATCGTTAAAATAAATCAAACAAGATCTAAGTAAATGGAATACCATGTCTGTTGGTTGGAAGTTTCAATACTGTTAACATGTCAATTCTCCCCAAATTGATCAACAGACTCAACACAATCCTAATAGGTACTATGCTTTACAAGAGATCTCTAGAAAATTTTCATCTTGCAGAACAGAGATTTTATACTCATTGATTAACAGTTTTCCATTCTTCCCTCCTTACAGCCCCAGCAATCACCATTTTATTCTCTGCTTCTGGGAGTTTGACTATTTTAGATACCTCACATAAGTGGAGTCATGTAGTATTTGTCCTTCTGTAACTGGCTTATTTCATGTAGCATAATGTCCTGTGGGTTCATCCAGGTTGTTGCATATAGTAGGAGTTCCCTCTTTTTTAAAGGCTTAATATTGTTCCATCGCATGTCTATAACACATTTTCTTTATTCATCTTTTGATGGACATTTGGGTTGTTTCCTTATATTGGCTAATGTGAAAATGGTGCAGTGAACATAGGTGTGCAGATATCTTTGAGATCCTGATTACAATCTTTTTGTATACATGTCCAGAAATATTCCATTATTGGATCATACGGCAGTGCTATTTTTGATGAATCTCCATGCTGCTTTCCATAGTGGCTGCACCATTTTACATTCCCACAAACAGTTGTATAAAAGCTCCAATTTTTCTACATCCTCACAAATGTCTATTTATTTAAAGACACAGTCTCACTCTGGTTGCCAAGGCTGGAGTGCAGGGCGCCATTTAGGCTCACTGCAGCCTCAACTTCCCAGGCTCAGGTGATTCTCTCATCTCAGCCTCCTGAGCAGCTGGGACTACAGGTGTGCGCCACCATGCCTGGCTAACTTTTTTTGTATTTTTTAGTAGAAACAGGGTTTCACCATGTTGGCCAGGCTGGTCTTGAACTCCTGGACTCAACCAATCTGCCCATCTCAGCCCCCAAAAGTGTTGGAATTACAGGCGTGAGCCACCATGCCCGACCTTAAATTTATTTTTGATAATAGACATGCTAAGACGTGAGTTGATATCTCACTGTGGTTTTGATCTGCATTTCCATGATTAATGAAACTCAGCATCTTGCCATATGCCTGGAGGCCATTTGTATGTCTTCTCTGGAGAAATGTCTATTTGTCTTTTGCTTGTTTTAAAATTAGGTTAAATTTGTTTTTTTGCTATTGAGTTATATGAGTTACCATATTTTGGATATTAACCTTTTACCTTGATAGATGGTTTGCTAATATTTAACTTCCATTTCTCTTTGTTTTTTGGACACGGAGTCTCACTCTGTGGTCCAGGCTGGAGTGCGGTAGCACCATCTCGGCTCACTGCAACCTCTGGCTCCCAGATTCAAGCAATTCTCCTGCCTCAGCCTCCGAAGTAGCTGGGATTACAGGTGTGCACCACCATGCTTAATTATTTTTGGATTTTTTTTTTTACTAGATACAGGTTTCACCATGTTGGCCAGGCTGGTCTTGAACTCCTGACCTCAGGTGATCTACCCGCCTCAGCCTCCTTACTTTTATATCACATTTTTTTTTTTCTTTTCTTTTAGACAGGGTCCTGCTGTTTCCCAGGATGGAATGCAGTGGTGTAATCATGGCTTACTGTAGCCTCGATCTCCTGGGCTCAATGGATCCTCCCACCTCGGCCTCCCAAGCAGCTGGGACTACACATGCATGCTACCACACCCAGCTACTTTTTGTATTTTTTTGTAGAGACGGGGTTTTACTATGTTGTCCAGGCTGGTCTCGAGCTCCTGGGCTCAAGCAATCTGCCTGCCTCGGCCTCTTCAGCTTGCTTTTTAATTTTGCTGATTGTTTCCTTTTCTGTACAGAGCTTTTATTATGATGTAGTCCCACTTGCCTATTTTTGGTTCTGTTGCCTTTGTTTTTGGTGTCAAACCACAAAGTCATTGCCAAGACCAATGCCAAGAAGCTTTTCCCCTATGTTTTCTGTGAGAAGTTTTACAGTTTCAGAATTTATATTTAAGTCTTAAATCCATTTTGCTTTGATTTCTTGCCACGGTCTACGATAGGATCCAATTTCCTTCTTTTGCCTGTGGATTTCCAGTTTACACAACACCATTTGTTGAAGAGACTATCCTTTCCCCATTTTCTGTTCTTGGTACCAAAGATCAGTTAATCATAAATGAGTGGGTTTATTTATGGGGTCTCTCTTCTGCTCCATTGGTTTATACATCCATCTTCATGCTAGCACAATACTGTTTTGATTACTGTAGCTTTGTAATATATTTTGAAATTAGGAAGTATGATGTCTCCAGCTTTGTTCTTTTTCAAGACTGCTCTGGCTATTCGGGGTCTTATGTTGTTCCATATTAATTTTAGTGTTGTTTTTCTATTTCTGTAAAAAATGCCATTGAGATTTTAATAGAGATTGCATGGAATCTGCAGAATGCCTTGGGTAGTATGGAGATGTTAGCAATATTATTTCTTCCAATCATGAACATGAGATGTTTTTCCATTTATTTGTATCTGCTTTAATGTCTTTTATCAGTAAAACAGAAGACTTTCACCTCTTTAACTAAGTTTATTCCTAAGTATTTTGTTCTTTTTGATGTTACTGTCAATGGGATTTTCTTAATTTCCTGTTGAATGTATAGAACTGCAACTGATTTTTGTATGTTGGTTTTGCATCCACCAACCTTGCTGAAATTGTTTATTGATTTTAAGAGTTTTTTTTTTTTTTTGGTGGTGCCTTTAGTGTTTTCTATATATAATGCCACGTCATCTGCAGACAATTTTAGTTTTTCTTTTCAGATTTGGATGCTTTTATTTTTCTTCCCTAATTGCTCTGGCTAGAACTTCCAATACTATGTTGAATAGAAGTGGCAAGAGCAGGCATCCACATCTTGTTTCTGATCTTAGAGGAAAAGGTTCCAGTTTTTCACTGTTGAGTATGATATTAAGCTGTGGGCTTGTCATACAATGGCCATATATGGACTTCATTATATTGAGGTACATTTCTTCTATGGTTAATTTTTTGAGTGCTATATCATAAAAGAATGTTGAATTTTGTCAAATGCTTTTTCTGCATCTATTGACATGGTCATGATTTTTATCCATTCCGTTACAATGTGGCGTATTATATTAATTGATGTGCATATGGTGAACCATGCCTGCACCCCAGGGATAAATCCCATTTAGGATGTATGATCCTTTTAATGTGCTGTCGAATTTGGTTTGCAATTATTTGTTGAGGATTTTGGTATCTATGTTCATCAGAGACATTGACCTATAGTTTTACTGTTAGTGTCCTTGTCTGGCTTTGGCATCACAGTAGTGCCAGTCACATAAAACGAGTTTAGAAGCATTCCCTCTTCCTCAACTTTTTGGAAGAGTTCAAGAAGGACTGGCATTAATTCTTCTTCAAATATTTGGTACAACTCACCTGTGAAGCCATCCAGTCCTGGGCTTTTCTTTTTTGGGGGGAGATTTTTAAAAATTATGGATTCACTCTCATTTGCTATTGGTCTGATGATATTTCATATTTCCTTTATGATTCAGTTTTGGAAGGTTTGTGTTTCTATGAATTTATTTATTCTTCTAGATTATTCAATTTGTTGGAAATGAGGGCTCACAGGAGTCTCTTATAATCCTATTGTATTTCTGTGGCATCAGTTGTAATGACTCCTCTTTCACTTCTTTGAGTCTTTTTTCTTACTCTAAAGGTTTGTCACTTTTGTTTATCTTTTCAAAAAGCAACGCCCAGCTTTGTTAGTCCTTATTACTGCTTTTTCTAGTCTGTATTTATTTCTGCTCTAATAATTTCCTTTCTTCTGCTAACTTTGAGCTTTGAATGTTGTTTTTCTAATTCCTTAGGATTTAAAGTTAAGTTGTATGAAATTTTTCTTTTTTTTTTTTGAGACGGAGTCCCCTACTGTCGCTAGGGCTGGAGTGCAGTGGTGTGATCTTGGCTCACTGCACCCTCCGCCTCCCAGGTTCAAGCGATTCTCCTGCCTCAGCCTCCCAAGTAGCTGGGATTACAGGTGACCACCACCACACCCAGCTAATTTTTTGTAGTAGTAGAGACAGGGTTTCACTATGTTGGCCAGGCTGGTCTCAGCTCCTGACCTCATGATTTGTGCGCCTCGGCCTCCCAAAGTGTTGGGCTTACAAGCATGAGCCACTGTGCCTGGCCTTTTTCTTCTTTCTTAATATAGGACATTTTTTGCTATAAATTTTCCTTTTAGTATTGCTTTTGCCACTTGCTATAAGTTTGGTAAGTTGTTTTTTATTTTTATTTCTATCAAAATATTATTTGACTTCCTTTTTTTTTTTTTTGAGACAGAGTCTCGCACTGTCACCCAGGCTGGAGTGCAGTGGCCAGATCTCGGATCACTGCAACCTCCGCCTCCCGGGTTCAAGCGAATCTCCTGCCTCAGCCTCCTGAGTAGCTGGGACTACAGGTGCATGCCACCAAGCACAGATAATTTTTGTATTTTTAGCAGAGACGGGGTTTCACAATGTTGGTCAGGATGGTCTCGATCTCTTGACCTCGTGATCCGCCCGCCTTGGCCTTCCAAAGTAATGGGATTACAGGCGTGAGCCACTGGCACCTGGCCTTGACTTCCCTTTTAATATTTTAATATTAATATTATATATCAATTAATATGACTTCCCTTTTAATATTTATTGACTGTTTAATTTCCACATATTTGTAAATTTTCCTTTTATTGATTTCCAGTTTTATATTATTGTGGTCAGAAAAGATATCTGACATGATTTCAGTCTTCTTAAATTTGTTAAGACTTGTTTTGTAGCCTAACATGTGATTTATCATGGAGAATGTTCCACGTGTGCTTGAGAAGAATGTGTATTCTGCTGTTGTTGGATAGAATGTTCTGTATGTGTCTGTTACGTCCATTTGGCCCATAGTTTGGTTAAAATCCAGTGTTTCCTCACTGATTTTCTGTCTAGATGATTTATCCATTGTTGAGAGTTGTGTCTTGATGTCTTCTTTTATTATTGTATTGTTATTTTTCACTTCAGGTATGTTAATATTTGCTTTACATATTTAGGTGCCCTGATACTGGATGCATATATATTTATAATTGTTTTATCTTCCTGACTGACCCTTTTATCATTCTATAATGACCTTGTCTCTTGTGTCAGTTTTTGACTTAAAGTCTATTTTCTAAGATATAAGTGTAGACACTCCTGCTCTCTTTTAACTACTATTTGGATGGAATATCTTTTCTCATTCCCCCGCTTTCACCCTGTATTTGTCCTTAAAGCTGAGTGTCTTATAGGCAGCACATGGTTGGATCCTGTTTTTTATTTAATTCATTCAGCCACTCAATGACTTTTGTTGATGGAATTTAATCCATTTATATTTAAAGTAATTAATAATAGGTAAAGACTTACTATTGTCATTTTGTTCGTAGTTTTTTTCATTCCTTTCTTCTCTTGCTGTCTTCCTTTGTGATTTGATCATTTTTTTGTAGTGCTATATATTTATGTTTTGTGTATCTACTAGAGGCATAACTTGGAGATATTGTAGGTTCACTTCCAGACCACTGCAATAAAGTGAATATTGAAATAAAGAAAGTCACACAATTTTTTGTTTTTCAAGTTAATATAAAAGTAATGTTTGGCTGGGTGCGGTGGCTCACGCTTGTAATCCCAGCACTTTGGGAGGCCGAGGCGGGCGGATCACGAGGTCAGGAGATTGTGTCTTGTCCCAATATCGGATGGCTACTCACTGATCAGGGTGATAGTTGAAGGTTGGAGTGACTGGCAATTTCTTAAAATAAGACAATGAAGTTTGTTGCATCTGTTGACTCTTCCTTTCATGAAAGATTTCTCTGTACTGCTGCTTAATAGCTTTTTATCCACAGTGGAGATTGTTTTCACAATTGGACTCAATCCTCTTAAACTCTGCTGCTACTTTATCAGCTAAGTTTAGGGAATATTCTAAAGCCTTTGTTGTTATAATTTCAACACATTCACAGCATCTTCATTAGAAGTAGACTCTAATCTCAAAAACCACTTTCTTTGTTCATCCATAAAAAGCAACTTCTCACGCATTCCAGTTTTATGATGAGATTGCAGCAATTTAGTCAAATCTTCAGGCTCCACTTCCAATTCTAGTTCTCTTGCAATTTTCACCACACCTACAGTGACTTCCTACACTGAAGTCCTGAACCCCTCAAATGATCCATGAGTGCTGGAATCAATCTCTTACAAAGTCCTGTTAATGTTGATATTTTGATCTCCTCCCATGAATCATGAATGTTCTGAATGGCATCTAGAATGGGTGAATCCTTTTTATAAGGTTTCCAGTTTACTTTTCCCAGATCTACCACAGAAATAACTATCTATGGCAGCCATAATCTTATAAAATGTATTACTTAAATAATAATATTTGAAAGTCAAAATTAACTCTTGGATCCATGGGCTGCAGAACAGATGCTGTGTTCACAAGCATGAAAACAACATGAATCTCCTGGTTCCTCTGCACCAGAGCTCTTGAGTGATCATGTACACTGTCGACGAGATGTAATTTTAAAAGGAACCTTTTTTGTAAGCAGTAGCTCTCCAAAGTGGGCTTAAAATATTCAGTAAATCATGCTGTATACAGATGTGCTATCATCCACGCTGTGTTGCTGCACTTACGGAGCACAGGCAGAGTAGATTTAGCATAATTCTTAAGGGCCCTACGATTTTTGGAATGGCAAAGGAACACTGGCTTCAACTTAAAAGTGACCAGATGCGTTAACCTGTAATGAGAGTCAGCCTGTCTTTTGACGCTTTTAAAGTGAGGTATTGGCTTGTCTCTAGCTATCAAAGTCCTAGATGGTATCTTCTTGCAACAGAAGGCTGTTTTGTCTACACTGAAAAATCTGTTTTTACTGTAACCACATTCATCAATGACCTTAGCTAGATCTTCTGCAGCTTCCACGACAGCACCTGCTGATTCAGCCTGCATTTTCATGGGGGTGGCTTTTTTCTTTAAACCTCATGAGCCAACCTCTACTAGCTTCAAGCTTTTTCTCCTGCAGCTTCCTCACCTCTCTCCACCTTCATAGACTTGAAGAGCATTAGACCCTTCTGCTGGATTAGACTTTGGATTAAGGGAATGTTGTGGCTAGTTTCATCTTCTACCCAGACCACCAAAACTTTACCAGCAATAAGGCCATTTCCCTTTTTTTTTTTTTTTAAATTTTATTATACTTTAGGTTTTAGGGTACATGTGCACAATGTGCAGGTTTGTTACATATGTATCCATGTGCCATGTTGATTTCCTGCACCCATTAGCTCGTCATTTAGCATTAGGTATATCTCCTAATGCTGTCCCCGCCCCCCCCACCCCCCACCCCACAACAGTACCCGGAATGTGATGTTCCCCTTCCTGTGTCCATGAGTTCTCATTGTTCAATTCCCACCTATGAGTGAGAACATGCGGTGTTTGGTTTTTTGTCCTTGCGATAGTTTACTGAGAATGATGTTTTCCAGTTTCATCCATGTCCCTACAAAGGACACGAACTCATCATTTTTTATGGCTGCATAGTATTCCATGGTGTATATGTGCCACATTTTCTTAATCCAGTCTATTGTTGTTGGACATTTGGGTTGGTTCCAAGTCTTTGCTATTGTGAATAGTGCCGCAATAAACATACGTGTGCATGTGTCTTTATAGCAGCATGATCTATACTCCTTTGGGTATATACCCAGTAATGGGATGGCTGGGTCAAATGGGATTTCTAGTTCTAGATCCCTGAGGAATCGCCACACTGACTTCCACAATGGTTGAACTAGTTTACAGTCCCACCAACAGTGTAAAAGTGTTCCTATTTCTCCACATCCTCTCCAGCACCTGTTGTTTCCTGATTTTTTAATGATGGCCATTCTAACTGGTGTGAGATGGTATCTCACTGTGGTTTTGATTTGCATTTCTCTGATGGCCAGTGATGATGAGCATTTCTTCATGTGTTTTCTGGCTGCATAAATGTCTTCTTTTGAGAAGTGTCTGTTCATGTCCTTTGCCCACTTTTTGATGGGGTTGTTTGTTTTTTTCTTGTAAATTTGTTGGAGTTCATTGTAGATTCTGGATATTAGCCCTTTGTCAGATGAGTAGGTTGCAAAAATTTTCTCCCATTCTGTAGGTTGCCTGTTCACTCTGATGGTAGTTTCTTTTGCTGTGCAGAAGCTCTTTAGTTTAATGAGATCCCATTTGTCAATTTTGGCTTTTGTTGCCATTGCTTTTGGTGTTTTAGACATGAAGTCCTTGCCCACGCCTATGGCCTAAATGGTATTGCCTAGGTTTTCTTGTAGGATTTTAATGGTTTTAGGTCTAACATTTAAGTCTTTAATCCATCTTGAATTAATTTTTGTATAAGGTGTAAGGAAGGGATCCAGTTTCAGCTTTCTACATATGGCTAGCCAGTTTTCCCAGCACCATTGATTAAATAGGGAATCCTTTCCCCATTTCTTGTTTTTATCAGATTTGACCTTCATGAATCTGAATATCCATTTCCCTCACCAGATTTGGGAAATTTCCACTCATTATTTCTTGAAACAGCTTTCTGCTCCTTTTCTACTTCTGGGATGTCCATTCCTTATCTTTGCTTGATTGAGTTCCACAGCTTCACTCCTTTTCATTCTTTTTATTTTGCTCTACTAACTTGATAACTTCAAATGACCAGTTTTCAAGTTCACTGATTCTTTCTTCTGCTTGATCGATCATCAACTGCTTATTGAACTCCTGTAGTCAATTTTTCGGTTCAGTTACTGTATTCTTCAGCACCAGTATTTGTTTCTTTTTTATTGTTTCTGTTTGTTAATATCCTTACTTTGCTCATATATTCTTTTCCTGATTTCATTTAGTTTTCTACCAGTGTTTTCATGTAACTCAGTGAGCTTCTTTAAGAAGATTAATTTAAATTATTTGTAGGTAATTAATACATCCACTTTTTTTTTAATTGGTTACTAAAGAATTATTTTCTTCCTTAGATTGTGTCATGTTTTCTTGATTTTCCATGTTGCTTGTATGGCTGCATTGTTGTCTGTGCCTTTGAAGAAACAGTACTTTTTCCAGTCTCACAGAGTACTATTTGCTGTAGGGGGTACCCAGCCATTTCCCTTTATTCCTAGCTGTCACAGGCATCCAGGCTCCACCAGTCCTTTAGTACGTGGCATGAATTGAGACGGAAACCAGCTCTTTGGGTACCACACTGAAAGTTTAGAGACGAGGCTCACTTCATTTCCCTCCTAAAGGGAAAGCCTCTGTTCTGAGCCTTTTCCCAATCTTGCAGAACAGTGCCATCTGTAGGAGGCCACTCACCCTTCTTTTGTTCCAGTTGTTCCAGGCATCTGGGCTCTATCAGTTTTTCAGCACTGGATATGAGGTGAGGCAGAAGTTGGCAGGGGTGCACCGAAATGCCAGGAGGCCAGATGGCCAAGTGCAAGCTCCATTCTTTCCTTTCCCAATTTGGGAGAAGTCACGGGTGGTCCTCTTTGCTCTGAACTAACCTAGTTTGGGGGAGAAGCTGATGTGGGCAAAGTGAATTTGCTCTCCTTACCTATCATGGTTTCTCAGTTACGTATGTGTTGGGGTGCTACAACTTATTAACTGGATTCTGCATTTCTTATAAAGGTATTTTAGTACAAGTATTGTTATTTATTTATTTTGAAACACAGTCTTGCTCTGTTGCCCAGGCTGGAGTGCAATGGCACGATCTTGGCTCACTGCAACCTCCACCTCCCGGGTTCAAGCAATTCTCCTGCCTCAGCCTCCCAAGTAGCTGGGATTACAGGTATGCACCACCACGCACGGCTAATTTTTGTACTTTTAGTAGAGATGGGGTTTCACCATGTTGGCTAGGCCGGTCTTGAATTCCTGACCTCATGATCCACAAGCAATTCTCCTGCCTCAGCCTCCCAGGTAGCTGGGACTACAGGCATGCACCACCATGCCTGGCTAATTTTTGTATTTTTAGTAGAGATGGGGTTTCACCATGTTGGCCAGGCTGGTCTTGAACTCCTGACCCCATAATCCACCCGCCTCGGCCTCCCTAAGTGCTGGGATTACAGGTGTGAGCCACCACACCTGGCCCAAGTATTGTTATCTTGATGTTTCTATGGGAGAGCAAAGGCTAGGACTTCCTACTCTGTCATCTTGCCCTCATGACAGGATTTTTGAGTATGTGAAAAAATACATGATATAATTAATGGAAAAAGGTATAAAACCATACACAGACTGTTATCCCAATTTTGTAGAAGGATGCATCACATTGTACCCAGTGATCATATCTGGTGGACTTTTTCATTTGTAATTTTCAAATTTTCTATTATTATTATTTTTTTGAGACGGAGTCTCGCTCTGTCATCCAGGCTGGAGTGCAGTGGCGTGATCTCGGCTCACTGCAAGCTCCGCCTCCTGGGTTCATCCTCCTGCCTCAGCTTCCCGAGTAGCTGGGACTACAGGCGCCCGCCACCATGTCTGGCGAATTTTTTGTGTTTTTAGTAGAGACGAGGTTTCACCGTGTTGGCCAGGATGGTCTCGATCTCCTGACCTCGTGATCTGCCCACCTCAGCCTCCCAAAGTGCTGGGATTACAGGTGTGAGCCACCGTGCCTGGCCTCAAATTTTCTATTATTACAAGCACATATTACTTAAGAATTCAGAAAAACATGTCAAATTTGCTTTATATAGCCTTTAAGTTCATAAGAACTTAATTTACTTAAAAATCGTTAAAAAAATTAACAAACTGCGACTGGGTGCAGTGGCTCACGCCTGTAATCCCAACACTTTGGGAGGCCGAGGCAGGTGGATCATGGGATCAGGAGATCGAGACCATCCTGGCTAACAAAGTGAAACCCCGTCTCTACTAAAAATACAAAAAATTAGCTAGGCGTGGTGGCGGGTGCCTGTAGTCCCAGCTACTCGGGAGGCTGAGGCAGGAGAATGACATGAACCTGGGAGGTGGAGGTTGCAGTGAGCTGAGATCATGCCACTGCACTCCTGCCTGGGTGACAGAGTGAGACTCCGTCTCAAAAAACAAAACAAAACAAAACAAAAACAAACTGCATCACAGTAAAACTTAACAAGTTAATGTAAAGATACTCTCTGGAATAGTTCCAGCTATACAATAATTTAAAATGTTCTAGCAATGTTAGAAATATGCCATTCAAAGGAAACTGAACAAAAATTCTACTTGCAGCAACGAAATGGTAATAATCCCTTTACAGTATGGTACACAATACATGCACAAACTTTCCCTACATATGTAATGAGAGATATACTTTTAAAGCCAGAAGATTTGTGGGATTATCGAATTCATTCCTCTCCTGTTGTAGATGAAGAAACTGAAGTGACCTGTTTCAGACTACAACACTAAAGTACAGTAAGGAAAGAATAGAGGTTTTAACTTCCACTAAGTGATGTTTCTTATAATTAAACCAGGTGTTTGAATATAATGGTTTTACTCAAGTGATAGGAAAAATTATAACTCACGTATTTTAGCGCAGTATAGGATGAACATTTGCAAAAAACGCTTTTAGGTACTTATTTTTCAATTCAAAATGAAACTGTATTAAGTGATATGGAAAACAATAATTAAGTTTAAAAGTTAGAAAAACAAAAAAAAATGACAACTCAAGGGCAGCTTTCAAATATATGGTGTTGAAATTAGATTATAGACCACATGCTAAAGCCAAGGAAACTGCATATAGCCTCCAGGTGGCTCATTATTGTTTCATATAGTAAAGAGACTGAAAAGAACATCTAGGCAGCAATACTGCAACAGAACCTACTGGGCTGTGGTAATAAATAGATATCTCATTTTGAGGCCAGGAGACTATACCAGTAATAGATAAGGGAATTCTGCTACATAATCCTTTTAACTAAGGTGAACTCAGTAACCTGAGTTTATTTACTCACTCATTTATTTATTGTTGAATATCAAGTGAATTAAAGAAATCAACAGGGTTATTGCCTGCAGAATGTCCACAAATAACACTTGCTTAAAAGACATGTAACAAAAAATACTGGAAAAATATTACAGTTGGCTAGAAAGTTTGTTTCATCTTAATTCTTCAAATTAATGTACTTTGATTCCTATGGTAATACTGATAGGATATAACCTATTTACTAGTCCCTATGTAAATCCTAAAATGTGTTGTGAAATATCACAAAGTCATAAACAGTGCTTGATAATCTTTCTAAAGCATGCAAAAGGCCATATACGATCATCAAAAGAGAATGAATTTCTTCTACTTAATTTTGTCCTTCTTTAACAGTATTTTTAAAAGTAATGAGTTCCAGATCTAGAGCTAAAGCACATCCTTAAGCACTTACAACTTAGAAACAGCCTACAGACTGCTCTCCTACTTTTTGCTTATTTAATTACTAAAATATATATATTGTGTGCCAATGACATGAAAAGTTATGGTGGTTAAGTTCTAAATATCTGTGGGCTTATTAGATTCTTGGAGTAGAGGTAAAGGTTTTAAAAATAAACTTGGTTTTAAAAATCAGATGATACCAAGGAATTACTGATAACTCTGTTATTGATGATATTGTGGTTATACATAGAAATGTCCATAATTTTCAGACCTGCATACTTTAGTAAGGTAAAATGGCAATGATATCTGAGAATTGCTTTAAAATACTTCAGTGAAGAAGAAAGCGGCTGGGTGCTGGTGGCTCACACCTGGAATCTCAGCACTTGGGGAGGCCGAGGCGGGCGGACCATGAGGTCAGGAGATCGAGAACAACCTGGCTAACACGGTGAAACCCCCTCTCTACTAAAAATACAAAAAATTAGCCAGGCGTGGTGGCGGGCGCCTGTAGTCCCAGCCACTCGGGAGGCTGAGGCAGGAGAATGGCGTGAACCCAGGAGGCAGAGCTTGCAGTGAGCTGAGATTGTGCCACTGCACTCCAGGCTGGGGGACAGAGTGAAACTCCGTGACAAAAAAAAAAAAAAAAAAGCAAGCAAGCAAATGTGGTAAAATCTTCAAATTACTGAATCTGGGTGATGGTATTAATGGGGGTTCATGTGTCTAGTTTTTGTGTGTGTTAAAAACTTCACAAGTAAAATTAGAAAACAAGGCAGTCACTTCTCTAATTGTGTAACCCTAATAATTTCACTTAATTACTCTGTGCTTCAGTTTCACCATCTGTAAAATAGAAATAATAAAGAAGCCTAACTCCTAGAGTTGCTGAATACTGCTGTTAATATAGGAAAGCTAGTTTAGGATTTTAGGGGATGTCAAGAAAACATCCACTCTGCCCTCGGAAGCATGGCACTATGAATGGGCATTACCCAGCCCTGTGACCCTGGTGGTGACTCCTGTAGTCTATGTGTGGATTCCAATAGGACATCGGTATGAAGGTGGTTGGCTTGAGAAGGTGGCGTTAAGATCAAAGACTCTTGCCTCACGTGACTATGTTTCTTCTTTTCCTTGAACAAAAATTGTCCTTTTGAGGTTTTGAAAAGTAGGATTCATTTCTGAAGTTACCAGCAACAGCTGAATAATAGACCAGATTAAAAGGTAGCCCAACTCTGGCCCTTATTTCTTCCCTTTTTTTGTTCAACTTAAGGAGTATATGTGATGAGCATCTGTATGGAAAGACATATTTACCTTGGTCTAGTACCACAGGTGATTAGACCATTGATTTGGATGCAAGGGGAGGGAAAAATCAGCATAGGGAGTACCACTGGCTTCTTCCTTTCTGCTCAGTCCTACCACATACGGACTTCATATGAGTCCATAGCTCATATGAAGGTTAGACCTAGGCAAATTTCAGGGAGTAATGAGTTTATACGAAGCAGAAAAGTGAAAGAGAAAAAAGAAGAAAAATGAAAATTTCAGGTTACCATAGTAAGGAAGACCAGGAAGTTTCTGGGGGCAATTAAACAGACTAACCCAAATTTATATAACACGATATGAACAGAACACTGCTGTACAAGTGCTTGGTGGTAAACGAGTTAAACACCATTAGTTAGTTATGTTTTCAGATAATAAACTGTATCCAAATCCTAGCTATTTTTTTTTGAGTACAAATCATACACACACACACACACAAACACACGCACAAGTAACAATAACCAAAAAGGGGAAAAATATTTGATGTATTTAGAGAATAGCAATTAGAAGGGCATTGTAATGTTAGAACATCATATCTAACTCTTTGTACTTTATTCCACTTCTAGAAAACCTCCAAATAAAAATAAATACAGACCAGGCACAGTGGCTGACGCCTGTAATCCCAGCACTTTGCGAGGCTGAGGCAGGCAGATTGCCTGAGCTCAGGAGTTCAAGACTACCCTGGGCAACATGGCGAAACCCCGTCTTTACTAAAAACACAAAAATTAGTCAGGCCTGGTGGCATGTGCCTGTAGTCTCAGCTACTTGGGAGACTGAGGCAGGAGAATTGGCTTGAAGCTGGGAGGCGGAGGTTGAAGTGAGCCAATATCGTGCCACTGTGTTCCAGCCTGGGCGACAGAGCTAGACTCCATCTCCAATAAAACAATAAAACAAAAAACAAAATAAACAGAATCATACTACTCATCACTTCTGTTGCTCACGCCCTGGTCTAAGCCACCATTACTTCTTGCCTGGATTACTGCAACAATCTCCTAACTCTGCTCATTGCTTCCACCCTTGCCCTACTACAAGCTATTCCCAACACAGTAGCCAGACTGATCCTTTTGAAATGTCAGATCATATCACTGTTTTTGCTCAAAACTCTCTGATGACACCCCATCTAAGAGTAAAAGTCAAAGTCCTTACAAGAGCCTCACAAATGCCTACAGATTTCCATATCACTTTCTTCCTTACCTGGCTGACTTCGACATTTCATTGCTTTCCATGCTGTGTCTTTTTCTTTTTTCACCCTTCATAAGCATTTATTACTAGGTAGAGTGTAAAACAATAAAGCTTCTAAATGGTGACATAAGAGAATATCTTTTTGACTTTGCAGGCTTTTTTGTAACGAAGTTTTTGTTTCAGTAGAACACAAAAATCTCTACCCATAAAGGAACAAAATGATAAATTGGAATTTTTAAAATTAAGAACTTCTAAATATTAAAAAATGCTTAAGGCCGGGCCTGGTGGCTCACACCTGTAATCCTAGCACTTTGGGAAGCCAAGGCAGGTGGACCACAAGGTCAGGAGTTCGAGACCAGTCTGGTCAACATAGTGAAACCCCATATCTACTAAAAATACAAATATTAGCTGGGTGTGGCGGCACATGCCTGTAGTCCCAGCTACTCGGAAGGCTGAAGCAGGAGAATTGCTTGAACCTGGGAAGCCGAGGTTGCAGTGAGCCGAGACCATACCACTGCACTCCAGCCTGGGTGACAGACTCCATCTCAAAAAAATAAAAATAAAAAAAGCTTAATACAATGAAAGGGAGAATTTGGTAATAACTACAACTATCAAAGGACTCATTTAGGACATACAGAAAGTTATTGGAGAAATACAAATTAAAAAATATAATATACTTGAATTAAAAACACTGACACTTGCTAACACGTTAGTAAGACTGTGGAAAAACTGGAACTCATATATATTACTGATGAGAGTATCAAATGGACAACCCATTTTGAAAAGCTTTTTGGTTATTTCTACTAAAGCTGAGCATATGTATACGGTATGATCCAGAAATTTCATTCCTATGTATAAGCCCAGTATCAATGCCTACATTAATGCACTAAAAAGAAGTGCACAAATATGTATGTAGATAGAAATGATCATTAAATACAAAAACTGGAAAAAATTCAAATGTCCATCAGCAACAGAATAGATAAATTACAGTCTATTCATCAATAAAAATTAATGAACAACTATTATGGTGAGGTCTCAGATATACAACATTGAGCAAAAGAGGTCAGATTCTAAAGATAACATACTGTATAATCTTGCTTATATGAAGTCCAAAAAGAGGTAAAACTTACCCACAGTGTTAGAAGTCAGGATAATGGTTACCTTTGAGGAAAAGGAGTGGTAACTGGTAGGGAGCACAAAGGGAACTTCTAGGTCTCTAGTAATGTTCTCTTTTTAAAAAATTAAAATAACTTTTATTTTAGAATCGGGGGGTACATGTACAGGTTTGTTACAAAGGTATATTGTGTAATGCTGACGTCTGAGGTAATAATGAATCCATCACCCAGGTAGTGAACACAGTATCCAGCTCTTACCCTGCTGCCTCCCTCTCCACTCTTGTATTCCCCAGTGTCTATTGTTTCTATTTTTATAACTCTGTGTACTCAATGTTTAGCTCCCACTTGTAAGTGAGAATATGCGGTATTTGGTTTTCTGTTTCTGTTTTAGCTTAGGATAATGGTTTTCACCATGCTGTCTCTAAAACATGCCAGTCGTATGTGCACTACAGAGCTACTCCACTTACTCCTACTTCTGTCTGGAATCACTTGTCCCAAATAGACACCTGGCTTGCTCCCTCCCTACCTTCAAATCCCACTTCAGCAGTTGAGACCCTCCTTAACTTCCCTATTTTAAATAGCAACACTCCTAAGTCCACCATTCCCATCTCCCTTCACTGCTTTATATTTCTTCGTAGCATATACTATCAACAGAGATATTATAATTTCACTTAATGTATTTTCTGTCTTCTTTTCCATAAGAAAAAGCTCTGTGATGGCAGGGCCTTTTGATTATTGCTATATCTCCAAATACTAAAACAGGGTCTGGCATTCAAAAATATTTGTTGAATAGTATATTTACCTTAGTTTATAAAAAAAATTAAAGTCTATTTAGCTACATCTCACACACCACAAATTTAGGGGGCAGACCAGTTTTCAGTGACATTATACATTAGGAATCCCTCTGAAACAACATATTTTCCCAGAAAACTAAAAATCCCATTCTCAGTTATTTCTTTGACGTAGTAAATAGAACCAGTGGAAAACCGCAAAATGCAGCTACCTTTTATTAGAGTTAATATAGCTAAGTCTAATTAGCTGTGGAAACAGAAAATAGAAACATACAACTTAGGTATGTATGTTAAGGCTGGGAGTGGTGACTCAGGTCTGTAATCCCAGCACTTTGGGGGGCCAAGGCAGGTGGATCATGAGGTCGGGAGATCGAGACCATCCTGGCCAATATGGTGAAACCCAGTCTACTAAAAATACAAAAATTAGCTGGGCGTGGTGGCGCATGCCTGTAATCCCAGCTACTTGGGAGGCTAAGGCAGGAGAATCGCTTCCACCTGGGAGTCAGAGGTGGCAGTGAGCCGAGATCATGCCACTGCACTCCAGCCTGGTGACAGAGTGAGACTCCGTGTCAAAAAAAATGTTTATTAAAATTCCACTGAAATGAGATATCTTGTTTTCTATACTGCACAAGAATTTCCTTATGAATTAAACAACCATCACAATTTTTTATTGTCTTATTATTCTTCTCAGACTCCTGTTGGGACTGTTTAGCACAATTGTGACCCAATGCTTGAGATTTCAGGCCTGATGACCTTGTTCTCTCTTCTGTGGGTCAGAATTGGGGAACTTCATCTATGGTAGTAAACTTTGGTAAGTTTCTTTTCATTCCAGAGGATCCAAAATTATTTCTTTGATTTAATACATAGGAACAACAGAAAAATGCAAAATGCAGCCACCTTAGAGTTATTACAGCTAAGAAGAATTAGCTATGGAAACATAAAGGAATACGGTTCTTTAAAAAGATGCTCTTAAAAACATTAAAATCTTTTCCAATTCCATAAAAGAGATCATGACATATATCTTTTTTCCTTTTTTAAATTAATAAAAGCTAAAATAATCCACTATCATTGCATGAAATTTTCTCAGGCTGGTTCTATCCTTCTTAGTCCACTTTCAGTATCATGTTTTAACATCCACATTATACTCTTTTAGTAACATTATTTCCTTTCCTCACAAATGCTAAAGAACGGTCATAGCCAAATAAAATGAACACAAATAGTTTAGAGATGTGTTGTCCAGTTCAGTTTTCTTCTATGGATGGAAGTGTTCTATTCTATGTTGTACAATATAGTAATCACTAGCCACATGTGACTATTGAGCGCTTGAAATGTGGCTGGTGGAACTAATGGGATCTTTAATTTTATTTATTTAAAATTTAAATAGCTATCTGTAGCTATTGGCTGCCATATTTGATAGTACAACATTAGAACCCAGAAATAAATAACCGGCCTACAACAGTATTCCTTATCAGCTTTATTAGGACCCGTTAAGCGGAAGTTATTTCCCAGAACTTACAATTCCATCTAAGAATTACCATCCCCTAATCTAAGAATAACTACCATCCCCAAAGCCCAAAGGTTACACACAAAAGGTGTATTTAAATAAAACGAACACTTACGGTTGTTATTTAACATGCTATATATTTTTTATTTTTTATTTATTTTTTATTTTTTTAACATGCTATTAAAAGATAATTTTAACAGTAATAAGGACAAGAAAATTGAGCGAGAAAGAAATGATGAAAAAATATTGTTTTTTCCTTTTCTCTTACTACCCACCTCCAACTGGTGAGTACTCTGGGCTATACTTCCAAAATCCATCCACTTTTTTTCATCTCTCCTGCCTCCATCATAGTTCAAGCAACCATCATCTCTTGCTTAGATTACAATAAAAGCTTCCCAACTTGTCTCCCTACTTTCTCTCTTGGTCCCTGAGTCGCTCATAAAATGGCCAGGGTGATTGCCTTAAAATGCAAATGATATTACATTATTCTTGTCCTTGGAAGTTTTTTCAGTGACTTCTATCCTTGGAATATATTCCGAACTTCATTAAATAATCCTACCCAATTCTTCCTTCTTCTACTTCTCAGAACTCATCGTGGCATCAGTTTTATCCTCACTTGCCACAGCCCTGTCACACTTTCTTTTCTACTGCTCGAACAGACCAAAATTTTGTCTGGCTCAAGACCTGAGTGCTTACTGTTTCTTGTGTGTGGAATGCTATTTGCTCAGGTCTTCAGATAGGTAACGCTTGTCATTCATGCTGCAGCTCAAATATCCTTCTCAAAAGAGGTTTTCCCTGACACTTTACCTAATGTTGCCACCTAGTGACTATTACATCCTTCTGTTTTCAGATTTTATTTTCACCATCTGAAATAATCTTTCTTTCTTTTGTCTACTTGTTTCTGTCTGTCTTCCTCCTCCAGAATGACTCCGTGAGAACAGGAAGCATGTCTTCCCTGCTTGGCACATAGTACGCTCTCAATAATTGGAGGAAAAAACCCTAGATTTTCTATAACTATCATTTTAGCTCCTAAATAAATTGGTCAAGTTTGGTGAACTCTCCCAAGGCTGCCTCAGAACTAACAAATTAAAATAGAGATATTTAATCACTCCACTCAAAAGCTGCTTAACACCCTCATTTAACACAGTCAAAAAATTTTATCTTTTTTTTCCTTGAGTTTTACACTCTATTCCATCTATCAGTTGCCAATACAGCTGTGGAATAAAAAGTCCTAAAACCTCTCATAGCAGCCTGCCAGGAGGTTAGTTTCTTTAGCCTTCCTTCTCAATAATTTTGCGGCTATCCTTAAGGAACCTCTTCGTCAGTTTTTAGGTAAGGAGTCTGTTGGGAATGCAGTGTCACAGGAAACTAATTCTTGAACAGGGCAGATTTGTCACAGGCCCAGTATATTTTAATATATTTATTCTGTAAATGGGCTTTTTAAAGTAAATAATGATAACAAAGAAAGCTCTCAGAGATGAAACATCGTTATACATATTTATTATACTACCACAGGAGAAATATTTCAAGGAAAGTAAGGCTAAAAACTGTTGGAGATAATACCTTCAAGGCATTTTCTACCATCTTAGGTAGTAATCTGAAATGTCCAGGGAATTTTTAACCCATTTTAAAATGCATTTTTAGGCAGGGTGCAGGGGATCACACCTGTACTCCCAGCACCTTGGGAGGCAGAAGTGGGAGAATCATATGAGACCAGGTATTAGAGACCAGCCTGGGCAACACAGTGAGATCCTGTCTGTATGCAAAATTAATAAAAAATATATCAGCCAGGCATGGTGGTGCATGCCTGTAGTCCTAGCTACTAGGGAGGCTGGGGTGGGAGGATCATTTGAGCCCAGGAATTTGAGGCTGCAGTGAGCTATGATCATGATTGCTCATCCTGAGTCACAGGGCAAGACTCTGTCTCAAAATATTTTTAAATATTTTTATTATTGTTTCTTGGTAGGAAACAATACAAAGGTAAGATTCTCCTTCACTGTGCCTGCCAAATCAATAAGACCCAAATCTAAGTATTATTAATAGATCCTTTTTTACTTACAGGGCATATAAGCAGACAGGGTCATGAAATGGTCAATCTACATACAAGCAGTTAGAGCTGTACACAGAATCTTAAAAAGAAAATCAATCTTATACAAAATTTCTCTGGTCTGTTATAATATGCATTCTTTTTTTTTTATTTTTTTGAGACGCAGTCTGGCTCTGTCACCCAGGATGGAGTGCAGGAGCACGATCTCTACTCACTGCAACCTCTGCCTCCTGAGTTCAAGCGATTCTACTGCCTCAGCCTCCCGAGTAGCTGGGATTACAGGCATGCACTGCCACACCCGGCTAATTTTTGTATTTTTAAAAGAGATGGGGTTTTGCCATATTGACCAGGCTGGTCTCGAACTCCTGACCTCAAGTGATCCACCTGCCTCGGCCTCCCAGAAAGTGCTGGCATTACAGGTGTGAGTCACCACCCCGGCCAACAATATGAATTCTTAACAACAACAAAAAAGTACTGCCCCTAACAGCATTTCACCCAAGAAAAGCTTATGTAAAACATTTATACAGCCCATAAAAGCATAAACCAGTTGAAGACAATGTGCCTATGGCTACTGTTCAGGTATTTTTAGTGACTGAGTCTATTACCTATTATCATAAATCTTACCATGGACTCTCATTTTTCCTAAGGAGTCTGAAATACAGCATTTCAATAGGCAGTACTCCACTTGACAACTGGACTAAATGCTAAAAATGCATTTATATCTATTTGTTGTTTTGCATTTCTAGGTACAATTTCTTATAGAACGACTGCAGAAGAAATTCAGCCTATGTGACCTAAAATACAGTTGAATGAGTATTTACTGCCTTTCTGTTCTTACTATTCATGAAGAAGACAGGTATCCTAGTGCCCTGTAGAAAAGGAATTTCTGAAACGTGAAGGACTGTGTGTTACCCTCAGAGAGGCACTTATGCACCTTCTTTATCCTTATTAGTTGTTCCTAAAACCTAACATACAGGTATGGCAACTATAATCACTATGAGAATACATGTACATATATAACCCGGGAACCAAGCAAAACAAAATGCCAGTTGTCCTCTCTGAAGATCAGCACCCTTGAAAAGTTCCCACAATTCAAGTTTATACTTTTAGTTATTTTCCTGAGGGACATGAAAATAACTGGAACAAAACAAAATAACAGTCTGAATTGTATGAACTGTATAAAGGAATTCAGCACAAAGCCTGGAAGCAGAATGCTTATGATCTGGTATGATTCACACCCCCTCTTTTCTACTTATAGAATGGCAGAAATCATAAAGCAAAACTATTGTAAATTTAACTCGGAAATGTAAAGAGCAATGTCAAATGTCCCAAGTCTATAGTTTAAGTGATTACACAAAGAAATAATAGGCTTTACCAGTCACTGATAAACAACGTGGTTTAAAACATTTTCAGATTTGTTAAAATTTAAAGGAAACTAGTCTTATTTACGGATTTAATATTCATATTAACTTTTCCAATATCACAGAGTATCTCAAAACGCTTTCAATAATAAAGATGAGATTAACTTATTTCCAAAAACCCTTTGATGTATCATTAGTACAAACAACGTGCAATTACACAACACTTTAATTTGAGACATATAGAATGAATATGCTACCAAAGCAGCATGACACACAACACCACGGTAATAGCAGATGACAAGCAAACTTTAAAATTAGGGATGATGGGTATGATGTTTTTGCATAGAAGTGATAGCTGACCCAGAAGGGCAGGCATGGGTGGCTTTATAGAGAAGCAGATTGGGATGCGAATAAAAATTGTAGGGGTAAGGAAGAGAAGGACAGGAGAATTAAGCTACAAAGGAAACATGTGAAATATCTCCGTTTTGCCTGTATGTTATCCACCCATCCAACCAACCAGTTATTAAAATACTTAAAAGGAACTAGACACTTCTCAAGTCTTGTTCTTACTTGGGTCAAAGGCACATACAGTGTTTGGATGGTTGCAAAAAAGTGCAATTTGATCTCAGTACAGAAAAATCTAATTGGTACTCACTCATTGAATTCACCCTCAACCTTGGTCTCATTAGTAAGTGCTCACTGACTGAAACTTTGCAACTTTTGGGTCAGTTGGTCCTCTAGCCATACATTCAACTCTGAGAAAGTCTCTAACCTAATCAAGACCTGTTTTTAGCTTCAATGTCTTGCGAAAAGCTGGGGAAACACACAGGCAACTGGAATAATGGAGCCATATCCCAGATACAACTTGGAGCTATATACTTATCTCTGTTCAGTATTATCTACTGCGAAAGTACACGCCTTTGGATAAAAACAACGCCGTACAGCAATGTGCAAATCACTTGATCCTAGGAAGGGTCGGGTTCCTTTCTATAAAACAGGGATATTAATCATTGCCCTGCCTCACAGTGTCACTGAGAGGCTCAAATAACACAGTGAATGTGAAACTGCTGAAGTATTTTTACTATGTAAGGTGCTCCTTTTGGGAACTTCTAAACTTTCTTCTAAGAAGAGTCTTACTGTAAGGTTCTTTAGAATATCCATATACAGAAGATCTAAATTAATAGGGTTTTGGAGGTGGCGATGGAGAAAAATGACTGGGAGCGATAATGGGTCAGAATATAAGGTTCCAGAATTACAGTGAAGTCCTGATGCAAAACCAGAACAGTTATGTGCTTACCCTTTGCAGACCCTGGCCAAGTCCCTCGCTGCCCACCCCCCTCCTCCGCCCAACTGTTACTTTTAGGTGACCTACTAGGGACAAGTTGAGTGTGGTGGTGTATGGGGAGGGACTTTCAACCCTGAAGATCAACTTCTTCCCCAATCCCTTTAACAAACACTCCTCCTTCTCTTCGGGCCTTGTTCAGTTAGCCGAAACTATTTCTGGTAAGAAAATGGCTGTTACAAAATTTCTTTTAGGCAGCGTCCTATGAGTACCTACTCCTTCCCTCACCATGAACTATTTCTAACAGATTCAGAGTCTGCAAATCGTGTTATGTGTATGTTTTGTCTCTTCCAAGGCTCACCCACAGGCCTCACCCTCCCAGTCTTAACTCTCCCATCTATAAAACGAAAAATGACAGCGCCTGTCAGCTCCATCCCACGGCCACCGAGAGGATGAATGAGTGCCTGGAAGGCGCCAGAAGTGGTGTCTGTTAAACACCCCGTCCGCCACTGTTTATAAAGTATCATGATGAGTCCCGTTATGCCTTTCCGCTCAAGGAAACCGCCGGGTTAGAACCAACACTCTCCGTCACTGAGGAAGGCAACGCTGAAGTTGGCCGGGCGCGTATTACGCACAGAATCTGTGTCGGAGTGCGGGGAAGGAGCGACCCCCCGTTACCGGGCGGGGCGGGGCTCGCGGCAAGCCTACCTGTTGTTCCGGATGCTGACCAGCACGCAAAGCACCAGCTCCAAGTAGGTGCGCAGCACTTCCAGCCAACGAGCTGAGAGCTGCAGGGCCTCGACTTCCTCCCCTCCGGTCCCGGTGTCCGCGCCACCTCCGTCGCCTGGGCCACCGCCGCTCAGGTAGTTCTCGGCGGCGAATTCAACACGCAGCTCTCGCACGAACCAGCCGCACTTGCGCATGAGGAATTCCAGCCGAGGCTGCTCCGCGGGCGAGACGCGGAGGCAGATGCGGAGCTGGGGCCAGAGGGCCGGATAGAAGAGGCACTCACGCCAGTGCGAGCAGGAGGCCGAGGCCCGCAGCCGATCCGGCGCCGGCAGAAAAGAGAAGATGTGCACGATCAGCTCGCTGGGCAGCGACGCAGCGCCCGCCGCTTGCCCGCACAGAGCCATCCGGCCCCGCCGCCGGCTGCCGGCTCCCGGCCGCCCCCGCAGTACCCGGAGCAGCCCCCGCAGCCGTCGCAGCTGCTGCAGCCGCAGCCGCCGCCACCGCGCCACCCGGGCGGCCCCGGCTCGGGTTCGAGCTCCCGGCGGTCGGGGCTGCGGCACTGACAAGAACAACAACATCAATGACAAGGAAGAAGGGGGCGGAACCGTCGTGGGTCTCGGCGGAACCAAGTAGAGCACAAGTTGTGGAGAGGGGGAAAGGCCTCTGCGGGCGTGGCCTGCCGGGAGCCAGCCTCCGTCCTCTCAAACGCTACTCACGTGCGTCCGAGGCCGGCACACTGAGTAACTGCACTGCCCTCGCTCGTAAAGTTCAGCGGCCCGGAAGCCTGAAGGCATACGGTGAGGAAAAGGCAGCCCTCCCTGCGCCGGTCGGTAGAGACAGAGAAGTGGTAGGAGCTGAGTTTGACGTCGCCGCTGGTGGGAGGAGTCCGGCGCGCACCGGCGCGACTTCCGGAAGAGGGGAGCGCCCGATTGCCTGTAGGGACGGGAGACGCGGCACGTGATCTCTGATGCACGCAGGCCGCGGGGCGGGGCGGGGCGGGGCTGGGCGGGGCTGGAACCCGCGCTTGGCGCCCCTTACGCCTTACGGTGGCCGCTGCGCCCCGTCACATCTGTAAGTCGGTTAATTTTGGCACTCGGTTGATGGAGGTGGCGGTACTCTGGCTTAGTGCGAGAAGTCGTCACGCTTCTTTGTAAAACTTTTCTCACTTTGGGCTGAGGACCCTGAGCCAAAGTGGCGGCATGCAGGGTGTTTCTCAGCCATCCCGATACCTGCGCAGAGTAGGGTTAAGAATTCCTGAGATTGCGCCGCTGAGAGGGAGCAGGCGGACAGGCGGGCTAACCCCGGCGGGCTATGCCGGGAGGGGCGGCGTGGGGCGTGGCGGAGGCCGCGAGTGGACCTGCCTCCTCAGTCCAACCACGCAGGTGGACTTCCGCGCACTCGCTGGTGTGTGGGGAAGCAGTGAGGACAGCGTCACTCTTTGGATTCAGAGGGAGAGAAAAAAATTGGCAAGTGGGTCTGAGATGCGCAGGTTGTTACCAGCCTCTTCTCCACAGCTTGAAGAAGGGTCTCTGTTCCCAGTGCTGAGATTTAAGGCTCTCGTTGAAAAGTTCACAGTCATGCAGAGCTTTGATTTTTTTTTCCTTTCTTCTTCTTTTTTTTTTTTTTGCCTGGTACCCCTAACTTAGATTTTCTAAACCATGTCCCTAACTTCACCACAGCCTACTGCAAAGTAAACTCTGGTTGCAAAGAGTGGTGAAGTCAGAAAAGATTAAGTGACTTTATGTAATAATCGAGGGTTGCTTTAGGGAGGCTGCCTCTTTATGTAATAATTGAGGGTTACTTTAGGGAGGCTCTGCCTCGTTCTTTTGTGGTAAACACCAAGACTTTTTGTGTGTGTGTGTGTGATTTTAAGGAGCGGAGAATTTAATAGGCAAGAAAGAAGGAAGAAGGCTGAAGGAAGACGCTCCCCCCTACAGAGACAGAGGGAGTGGGCTCCCAAGCCGAAAGAGGAGACCCCCATTGTTGATGTTCTTAACCCTTTGAGGGCAAAGCTCTCCGTTCATGTTTCGTAATGCCTTGCACATACCAGGTTGCCAACAACATGATGTGGTTTATCAATTGTGATAGGTTAGTTATCCGAGCCCCTGTTTGCAGGAGTTTTAGGTAATTATACCTTATTAATTTTAATGAACTCTTAGAGGGCGACCCCAGCCGTGGGTTCGGCAGGATGAAATACTACCCATTTACCAGTTTACAGACATTTAGGTCGTTTCCAGTTATGAATACTGCTGTGAACATTCATGTGCAAGTCTTTGTGTGGACGTACGTTTTAATTTGTCTTGGGTAGATACCTAGGAATGAAAGTGATGGGTCGTAGGGTAGTTCTATGTATAACTTTTTGAGAAACTGGGAAACTTTTTCCAAAGTGGCTGCATCATTTTTCATTCCCACCAGCAATGTATGAGGGTTTCCAATTCTCTGACTTTTTTTTTTAATATTCTAGAAATGCACTGTAATTTGAGATTGATACTTTTTTCTTAGCATTTTGCTAGCAATAAGCTACCTTCTTGGATATCATTAATAATTAGTCTTTAATTATTAGGAATGGTTCCTGAGTAAAATGAAAATATGTCAGTCTGCCTTAAATGAAATTCATTATTTTAGAATTTCAAACTTTCTTATTAAGTGAAGTGTGGTAGGAATCCTGTTTTAACAACTGTAAGCTAAAGAATTAGCTGTGAATCTTGCCCAGTTTCAGTAATAAATCAGTGAATTCCAATGGTTGCACAAAATTTATCAGGCCAATATATTTACTATTAATTAAATGTATATTGAGTATGTATATTTAGCATTTTAAGTGAGTTAGATTCTTTTGACATATATTCTATACTGCTAAAATAAAATTGACTCATATAGGACAGAATGGAATTACATTTTGTGAAGTTATAAAATCTGAGCTATGATTCAGAGTGTGGGAGGAAGTACTGACGTTATGAAGCTCCTAAGTACCTAGTAGTACTAAGCTCCAGGTTCCAAAAGTGGCATATTGTCACTATAGCAACCACCATGCTTATTTAGATTTGAAACCCAGGCAACGAGTGGTGGATAGGACTATAACATTAAGGTAGATATGTGCTGTGGTGGATTGGTATGCCTGCCTGGTGATAGTCAATGGTCTGTGCTGTTTTTCTTGTTACACTTATGGTTAATTCTTTTAGAGATAAATTAAGCACTTAATATTTTTATATTTCTCCTTTTCTAACATGGTAAGTTTAGTGTTTTTCCTAGTTAGGTAATTGGGATATTAAATATATCTTACTATAGCTTTCTTTCCATTTTGGCTTAAGTTTGGCAACTTTCTTTGGGTTAAATATAACTTTTATTATACTGAATCACTTGCAATTTTATAATAGAAAAAAGTAACCATGACAGATTTTATTTTAGCTGCATCATGAAACGATGTTCGAGGCTACCAATAAACATGAAAATTGCCTAAATTCTAATATTTCTTGAAAAAATACAGTTTTCTGAGTGATGTCTGGGTTTCAGACATTGTTGACAGGTAGAGGTGACATAATACCCTTCCAATTATCTCTTAGCATGTACCCATAAATTTACCTAGAGGCACAGGAGCCTTCTGGGGCAATAGATCTGGGGACCTCATTCCCATCACCCTTGTCTGGTGGATTGAAGTGTTTCCTAGTGGAATCATATTATAGTAAAAAGAAATGAGGGATTGAAGGGAATTCATCTTTAGAGGGGGAAGTCTGCGTTGGTGAGCTAGATGACAGAGGACCAGATCATTGGTTTGTCAGTCTAGGTGCAGCATGTCGCTGATATCACAACTTTGTCTAACCAAGCCACTCATGAGTTGATTGTGCAAGACCTCTCTCCGTAAAGCAGGGATTGATAGTTCATATATCAAAGGAATCAGATACGTGTAGTGAGAGAAGAACTGGGTACTGTGCAATATAGGGAGATGGAAAGATTGTGTCTTACAGGAGGATCCTTTTCCCAAGTGGGAAAGTGGGCTCTGTGTTTCCAGATTTCCTAGTTTTTCAAAAGCAACTAAAATCCTCATTTTTAAAAAGGTTAAACCTTCAGATTGCCAATTTATTTACATTAAAAGTATTCTGTGGGCATAACAAAACCAGATTGAGTCTTCAGGGCACCAGATTCAAATTCTTTACCAAAGCTCTCAAAACTGTGGGCCAAGGCCATTTTTTGTCTCTGTAGCTAGGCCTACTAGCTAATCCCTGCGTTTTAAGTCCACTTCCAGAGCTATTTTTTTTTCCTATCCATCCCATTTAGTTAAAAAATGAATTAAAAAGGTTTAACTTGAATGCCTCTTTTATTGCATTACTGATTTCTTCCCTTTTATTTAAAAGGATGGGTGTTTTCAGAGGTACCCTTTATTGCTTAAGTACATATTAAAAACTGAGTGTTATGTTTAACGCAGCTGATTCAACCAGTAAAATTCCTTGACTTCTAGTTAAAATCAGTAATTGACTAATGATCCTCGTTGGAGTTGTGCAGCTTAGATTATAGGCAGGGTCCCACAATGGGGCTCACAGGACTGTTACTTAAGAGGCTCAGTCTCCAAAGTAGTCATTTTAATTGGGTTCCTTTGGTTGTTTAACCTAACTAGCTTAAGCACTGAGAGGATTTCCTTTCCTCCTTCCCTCTGGCCCTCTTCCTCCTCTTCCTGGAGTTTTGAGGACATCCACAGGTATCTTTTGATGTGTAGGGACTGGAATGGAAAACTAAAAGCAGGAGCTAAGGTTACTCTCTTCATCTCTGAGTGCCATAATTTCTTGGAATCTTCATCAAGCTTTTCCAGGTCATACTGGCTGAGTAATCCTAAGACTTTGTCATGTAGAAATATATTATTCGTGGCTAATTACTGCAATATTCTCATTGCAGAATTTAATATTTAATCCTTTGGAGAATCTTTTTAGCCCATTAGATGCTGAAAAGGAGAAATGAAGTGAATATTTTCATATAGTAGCATTAATTGGAATGTTGTCTTGCTCTAGGCCAAAGGGGTTTCACTTGATGTACCAACTTTAATTAGTTTTGGAGGCTGAGAAGTACTATGTTAAGAAAGATTTTGAGGTTGTCCTCATTCTACTGGAAGGAGTATCATTTGATTTGTGATGTCTGCCATAGTTGGAAAGAATTGGTGACCTGTTTAGTTAATTATTGTCTAATGTGACTATATATTAGTGTTTGTTTTCTACATTTGTTGCACTGTACAGATACAATCTTTAGTGAATTCATGCTAATTCCTTATTTTGTGAATAGCAGCAGATCACTTAAATAAGTTTTATAAATTATTTCAAATTAGGAATTTTTATAATATAGCTACAACGTATTACGTAAATTTTGACATCTATAGGTGAATCAGCTCTTAACTGAATTCTCTGGGAGTGTGAATCAGTTCTTCATTTATATTGAATATTAAAAGGGGAGTTATACTTTCATACCACAAGGGAAATAAGGCAAATTTTTCATTCACTTGAAGGTTATGGAATTTCTTCCATAGTATTCAGTTTATGTAGGAAGATTCTCATATCTCTAAAATCTGACCCTTTAGCAAGAAATTTCTAGTAGAAATTCATTACTTTTTTTTCTTAAGAGTAATGCATGACCATGGTAACAAAAAAATGTGGTACAAAAGTACTGTTGATGAAAAGCAACAAATTTTCATCTCTTGCCTCCCATTGTCAGGCCTACCCCCAGAAATATTTTTAACAATTTTGATGTTAGATTCATTAGGTAATTTTGTTTCATTTAATTTATTTTTCTTTTTTTCCCCCAAACCTTGCCCCCTTCCCTCCCCCTCCCCACCAGTAGTCCCCAGTGTCTGTTGTTGCCGTGTTTATATCCATGAGTACCCAGTGTTCAGCTCTCACTTATATGTGAGAACATTCGGTATTTGGTTTTCTGTTCCTGCATTAATTCTTAGGATAATGGCCTCCAGCTGCATCCACGTTGCTGCAAAGGACATGATTTTTGTTATTTTAATGGCTGTATAGTATACCATGGTATACATGTACCACATTTTCTTTATCCAGTTCACATGATGGTCATCTAGGTTGATTCTGTGTCTTTGCTATTATGAATAGTATTGTGAACATGCGAGCATGTATGTCTTTTTGGCAGGATGATGTGTTTTCTTTTGGATATACAGCAATGGGGTTGCTGGATCGAATAGTACTTCTAAGTTCTTTGGGAAATCTCCAAACTGCTTTCCACAGTGGCTGAACTAATTTACATTTCCACCAAAGTGTATAAGTGTTCCCTTTTCTCTGCAGCCTTGCCAACATCTGTTATTTTTTGACTTTTTAAATAACAGACATTCTGACTGGTGTCAGATGGTATCTCATGGTGGTTCAGATTTGCATTTCTCTGACGGTTAGTGATGTGGAATATTTTTTTCATATGTTTGTTGGCTGCTTATATACCTTATTTAGGAAAGTGTCTATTCATGTCTTGCCCATTGTTTAATGGGGTTGTTTTTCACTTGTTTGGTTGTTTAAGCTCTTTATAGATTCTGGATATTAGACCTTTGTTTGTGGTGTAGTTTGCAAATATTTTCTCCCATTTTGTAGTTTGTCTGTTTACTCTGTTGATAGTTTCTTTTGCTGGGCAGAAGGTCTTTAGTTTAATTACGTCCCACTCGTCAAATTTTGTTTTTGTTGCAATTGCTTTTGATAATTTAGGCATAAATTATTTCCCAAGGCTGATGTCCAGAATAGTGTTTCCTAGGTTTTCTTCTAGGATTCTTGTAGTTTGAGGTCTTACATTTAAATCTTTCATCCATCTTGAGTTAATCTTTTTATATGGTGAAAGATAGGGGTCCAGTTTAATTCTTTTGCATATGGCTAGCTAGCTACCCCAGCACCATTTATTGAATAAGGAGCCCTTTCTCCATTGCTTATTTTTGTCAACTTTGTCAAGACTTAGAAGGCTGTAGGAGTGTGGCTTTATTTCTGGTTTCTCTATTCTGTTCATTGGTCTATGCTGTCTGTTTTTATATCACTACTATGTTGTTTTGGTTACTATAGCCTTATAGTACAGTTTGAAATCAGGTAATGCGATGCCTCTGGCTCTGTTCTTTTTGCTTAGGATTGCTTTCACTATTCAGACTCTTTGGTTCCATATGAATTTTAGAATAGTTTTTTCCAATTCTGTGAAAAATGACATTGGTAGTTTGTTAAGAATAGTGTTGAATCTGTACATTGCTTTGGGCAATATGGCCAGTTTAACAATATTGATTTTTCCAGTCCATGTGCATTGAATGTTTTTCCATTTGTTTGTGTCATTTATAATTCTTTTTCAGCAGTATTTTGTAGTCTTTTTTGTAGAGATCTTTTACCTCCTTAGTTATATATATCCCTAGGTTTTTTTTTTGTGTGTGTGTGGCTATTGTAAATGGGATCATGTTCTTGATTTGGTTCTCAGCTTGAACATTATTGGTGTATAGAAATGCTACTGATTTTTGTACATTGATTTTGTATCCTGAAACTTTACCAAAGTCATTTATCAGTTCCAGGAGCCTTTTGGTGGAGTCTTTATGGTTTTTTAGATATACAATTATACTGATAGCAAAGACAGATAGTTTGACATCTTTTCCTATTTGGATGCCTCTTTAGGTAATTTCAAATTATATGCTTTTACTTATACTTTTTTCTCTTCTTTTTTTTGAGAAGGGATCTCACTCTGTTGCCCTGGCTGGAGTGCATTGGCAGGATCATGGCTCACTGCAGCCTCAACCTCCCAGCTCAAGCAATTCTCCTGCCTCAGCCTCCCAAGTAGCTAGGACTGTAGGCAGGCACCACCACACCTGGTTAATTTTTAAATTTTTTGTAGAGATGGGGTCTTCAACTCCTGGCCTCAAGCAGTCCTCCCACCTTAGCCTTTCATAATGCAAGGATTACATGTATGGGCCACTACGCCCACCCACTACCTATGCTTTTTAACTGATTAACTTTAGACATCATCTGTGTACTCCCTTTTTGTAAAATATGAAAAATATGAAGATGTAGTTCAATTACTTTACTCTCTTTCCCTCTTCCATATTCCTACCAATATTTGATAATCGTAATATTTTGTTTTTCCCTTGGTGTTTTTTTTTTCTTTTTCTTTTTTTTGGAGATGAAGTCTTGCTCTGTTGCCAAGGCTGGAGTATAGTGATGTGATCTTGGCTCACTGCAGCCTCCATCTTCTGGTTCAAGCAGTTCTCCTGCCTCAGCCTCCTGAGTAGCTGGGACTCCAGGTGTGCATCACCACTCCTGGCTAATTTTTGTATTTTTAGTGGAGATGGGGTTTCACTATGTTGGTCAGGGTAGTTTTGGACTCCTGGCCTCAAGTAATCTTCCCGCCTCAGCCTTCCAAAGTGCTGGGTTTACAGGCATGAGCCACCGTGTCCAGCCTCTTGGTTGTTCTTACATTAATCAGCTTTTGCTACATAGCAGTCACAATCTTCTGTCTATAATTGGCTACATTATAGTAGATTAGATAAATATTAGGCAAATATTCACTTTTCTCCCCTTTACCCACCTTTATGGAAAAAGCATACTTTCTCCCATGATTATTAATGTTGGACTTGGGTCTTATGATTTGTGTAAAGTTAATTTTTCCTTTCTTTCCAAGAAGGGCTCTAATTAATAAAGATGCTAGTTTGTATAAAAGGGAACGTGAAGATCTTAATGACAGCAAAATAGCAGTATATTTTTTCACTCCTTTAACTATCCACTGAAGGTGTTCTTAGCAGGTGGCTTTCCTTCGTGTGATGATTCAGTGACCCTAATTCGTTCTGTTTTATAGTTATACCATCCTTAAAATGCCATGTGATTCTCTGTCTCTTGTGATGGAAGGGGGAGAATGGAGAAGGCACTTCTTAATTGCCTTAGCAAGGAAATAACAGATTACTTCCTACATTCGTTGGCTAAAACTAGACACATGGTCTTGCCTAAATGTAAAGGGTCTGAGAGATGAAGTTTTGCCACAAAGGAGGTCTATCTTTTTATTACTATTTTTGGCTGAAGGTAAGTACTAGGGTCCTTGTATTTGCTGTGGACAGAGATGGGAAAAAACGGTGGATTTGTTTGGTATAGTTTTCTTGTATTCAGATCTTTAGTTAATCTCTGTTCCTAGCTAACCTTCTCAATCTTTCCTTAATGTTCCTTAGAGATAGTTCCTCAGGTGCACTGAACCCAGAATCTCTAAGGTTTCAGTGCACAGGCCAGCTTTTACCTCAATTGCAGCTTCCTCCTAGTGATGGTGGTGGCTCATCTGGAGCAGCTGCTGTGGTGAAGGCCGCTGCAGTAGGAGGGGTTGCACCTGGGGCTGTGCCCTCTGAGGAGCCAGCAGGGGGTGGGAACAGGTGATCCCAGTGGAAGTCTCACACTCTACCAAATTGGTGGGGCAGGAGCCTGCACTTCTAGGTGCAGCTGCAACCACCCAGCCATGGCATCAGACCTGGGCATCCCTGTGCTCTCTGGGGCCGAGGAAGCCTCTTGCCCCCACAGGTTTGGAAGTGCCTGCTCCCACTCTCCCTGGCCTCTCCCTGCTCTCAGTTCCCACTCTGGTGTGGAGCAAAGTTGTAGCTTAGCCCAGGTACTGTCGTGACCCAGCCAGGTGTGTGCATGCCTGGGGCAACACTGACACTGACTCCCACCCCCCTACTGCCGCCTTGGGCACTGATGAGCTCAGAGGGAGCTGAAACTCTGCAACTTTGGGCACTGATGAACTCAGAGGGAGACCGGGGGTGCTGAGGGCAGGTTGGTGTGGGCCTGTGGGCTCCCCTCAGCACAGACAGCCTGGGCACAAATGGCACGTTGATGGCATTGGGAGGCAGACAGATTCCTAGACGGGAAGGGGCAGGTCCATGGTGAAACCCTGTCTTGAAGCCAGGGATGGCCTGAAGCCTGGGTGCGAGGCTGCCAATTATGGGTGGAGTCCGCGGCCCAGAGTGGGAACTTATGGTGCTTTTTCCATGCCTGCCCATGGCTACCCATGGATCAATCAGCATGTACTTCCTCCCTTCTGAGCCCATAAAAACCCTAGACTCATGCAGACTCAGATACTCTTCAGGATGACCTGCCAGCGGAAAGGAGCTACCCGCTACACGTCTTCTCTCTACTGAGAGCTGTTCTGTTGCTCAGTAAAGCTCTTCTCTGCTTTGTTCACCTTCCCGTTGTCCGTGTAACCTCATTCTTCCCGGACATGGGACAAGAACTGGGGACTCACTGAATAGTAGGTGTGAAAGGAGCTGTAATGCTTTCTTGGCCCGCTTGCCAAGCTGCAGGCAGTGACATGCTCCCAGACTATGAGAGTGAAGAGTGACAACCCTTCTGAGAACCCAGACCTTGGGATTTCCTGAGGCAGAGCTGTTGTAACACTATAGCACTTCCACCCTTTGTTGGTGCCGGGTGGCCGCCCCATGCAGTGGGAAGCAGCAGTGGGGCTGGGCTAGCCATGGGCTGCAGTGGGGGTGGTGGGACTGAAAGAGCTATAACACAAATGGGCTTAAACACTCCCCACTGAAACTTGCTGCCATCCCTTGCTCTCTGCACTGCAGGCAACGAGAAGGAGAGAAGAGCTGCAGCCCTTCTGGAAGCCCAGACCTTGGGACTTCCTGAGCTAGAGCTGTGACATGCTATGATACCCTCTTTGGGTGCTCTGTGGTTCCTGGCATCTTCGGGCTTTTGGGCGCCACCTTGTTCCCCTCATCCAGACACTGGTCTTTGCAGCAGAAGCTGCTTGCAGTACATCTGGTCCAGCCAGAGCCTCACATGGAGCCAGTGCCTGTGCTGGTGCTTGGAGCTGCCTGCTCTGCAGCAGCAGCTGGTATGCCGGCTGTGCGCAGTGGCCGGATTCCACACTTACTTGCTTATACGTCCCTTGTCACTGAGTGCTTGGCTCACCCTTAGTAGCCGTGGGATCCAGGCCAGTAGTGAGAGCCAAGCACAGCAGGCTGGGTCGAGTGGGTGGAACAGTCCAGTGGGTGTGAGCGAACTCAAGTAGAGGCACCGCCAGCCACAGAAGTTTCCGGTTGGCAAAGCGACACCCAAAGGAGCATGGGTCACTAGTATGTTATGTTCTGCTTCGGTTGTCAGTACACTCCTGTCCACTTTTTGCCTTTGAGGAAATATTTGGAATCTCTTAGTGGCCAATGGTCATCTCTTTCCTAGCTGAGTTCTCTTCATTATTATATGGAGTCAAGTATCTATACATTGTTTTTAAATTTTAAGTTTCGGGAGTCAGAGGAAATAAATCTAGAATATCTTCAATTAGTACCCTTAACAGAATTTTAATTTTTGAAAAAATATGTATTGCTTGAACAAGATGTATTTTCTATCCATGATGAACTGAAGATCAATAAATAGGGGGTGGAGGATATGTAAAAAGGGATAATATATAATCCTTGCAACCTGAAGAATTTCTACTCTACTCCAACTTTGATGTCACTGCTGGCTTAACTTTCTAGAACACTGATTCTATCGCAGTTCTTCTTCTTCTTCTTTTTTTTTTTTTGAGATAGAATCTCGCTCTGTTTCCCAGGCTAGAGTGCAGTGGTGTGATCTCGGCTCACTGCAACCTCCACTTCCTGGGTTCAAGTGATTTTCCTGCTTCAGCCTCCCTAGTAACTGGGATTACAAGTATGTGCCACCATGCCCAGCTAATTTTTGTATTTTTAGTAGAGATGAGGTTTTGCCATGTTGGTCAGGCTGGTCTCGAACTCCTGCCCTCAAGTGATCTGCCTACCTCTGCCTCCCAAAGTGCTGGGATTGCAGGCATGAGTCACCACACCTGGCTATCATAGTACTTCTTTACAAATGTTCAGTAATGTTTTTCCTTGCTCATATTTCTGTGTAAACTCTGGTCAATACCTGCCTATCAGTACTTGTCCTTCTACTGAGAACTACTCAGTTTATTGTGTTACCTACATGCCATGTTCATTCTTTTGCTTTTGTACATGTGGTCTCTACTCTCTAAAGTAACCATCTTTTCCATATCTGAGTCTTATTGAAACATAAATATTGAATTCAAATTTCACTTTTTTCAAGTCTTCCGTCCTGACTACTACAAACTTAGTGATGCTTTTCCTCTAATCATCAACAAAGCTTATTTATCCATATTAATTGTTATTGTTTGACAATTCTTTGTGTTCTTCCTTACAAGGTATAGACTCCCTAAAGGAAAAGCCTTTGCTTTATACCTTTTTCATTGTTCCTCAGTGTCTAGCATGGTGAAGATTTCATGCTGAGTATATCATAAATATTTATTGACTGAAGCCCTGAATTGTTTACTTCTACTCAAAGTGTGTTCTGTAGATGGATGTCAGTGCATGAACTGTTTATTACTGCTTTGCTGGAATATAAGTAAAGAAATTGAGAATAAACTTTAGAAACTTTTATAGTCATTTGACAGAGTAGTTTTATATCGGTTGAAATTTATAATAAAAAATGTGGCTTCTAGTTTGCATGTTTTTTTTTTTTTTTTTCTTGAGATGAAGTCTCGCTCTGTCTCCCAGGCTGGAGTGCAGTGGCGTGATCTCGGCTCATTGCAAGCTCCGCCTCCTGGGTTCACACCATTCTCCGCCTTAGCCTCCTGGGTAGCTGGGACTACAGGCACTCGCCACCAGGCCCGGCTGATTTTTTGTATTTTTAGTAGAGATGGGGTTTCACTGTGTTAACCAGGATGGTCTCGATCTCCTGACCTCGTGATACACCTGCCTTGGCCTCCCAAAGTGCTGGGATTACAGGCGTGAGCCACTGCGCCTGGCCTAGTTTGCATGTTTAAAAAAATTTCTGGTAATCATCTTCATTTCATTTTATAAAAGTATCAGTCCACAATGGAATAGAAAAATTAAAAAATGGCACCTTACCATAGATTGCTTGAGAAGCACTGATTTGGACTACAAAGGATGTGAGAATTTAGCAAAGAAGAGATCGGTATGTTTTGGCCTAGTAGAAGATGATTTCATGTTGGAGGTGAGATCTTTACTTGAAGGTTAAATAGCATTTGGATGGTTGTAGTACACTGGGTTGTTTCAGGTAGGGATGACAAGGTTTTGGACCACAAATGGAGTAGTGGTGTGGTGATATGTTTTGTGGTGACCAGGGGGGAAAGAGTTCTGGCAGAATTAAAAATCAAATTTACGAAAAGCTGACGAGACACCAGATAAAATGAGCATTTCCTGTTCATTTGGTTACTGCTTGAGCTATGGCATGATGAAAACCTTTCATTCACCGTATGTTTGTGGCTGATTTTCCAGGGGACTAGTAATACTAAGTATGTTTTAAATTTTATTTATTTGAAACATTGGTTTTTAATTTAGCCTTTAAAAATTTTAGATGGTTGGCTTATTAATGTAATTGCCAAATGTAGGTTTAATATGAAGTGACATAAGTAAAATGTAAAGAAAAATAATTGATGACAGTTATTTTAGGCCAGGCATGGTGGCTTTTGCCTGTAATCCCAGCACTTTGGGAGGCTGAGGTGGGTGGATCACCTGAGGTCAGGAGTTCGAGACCAGCCTGGGCAACATGGTGAAACCCCGTCTCTACTAAAAATACAGAATTAGCCAGGCATGGTGCTGTGCGGCTGTAGTCCCAGCTACGTGGCAGGCCGAAGCAAGAAAATCACTTGAACCCAGGAGGCGGAGGTTGCAGTGAGCGGAGATTACACCACTACACTCCAGCCTGGGCAACAAGAGTGAAAATCCGTCTCTCAAAAAAAAAAAATTATTTTAAATAGAAAAACCCTGTTTTTATCTTGTTCTCTATTTTCCTTTGTCAGTTTCATCTTGGACCAAAGCTTTTCCTCATTGTTGAATTACAATCATGAATTCAGAGACCTGGGATTAAAAAGAATATTGATATAACGATTGCTCCTGGAGAATTAACATTTAGCTTATAGCATACAATGTGAGCTGAACTAGTTATATTTTCTTATTGTGGTAAAATATGCATAACATAAAATTTACCATTTTAACTATTTTAAGTGTACAATTCAGTGGCATTAAGTACATTCACATCATTATACAGCAGTTACTGCCACCCTTTTTCATCTTCTCAAACCAAAACATTGTATCCATTAAACAATAGCTCTCCATTTCCCATTTCTCCACTGAATCAGTTATTTGAAATCTACCCATTTTGGTATTTTCTTACTTGTCTTATTTGCTACTTTTATAAATGAATATATATGAAGTACTCCTTATATGTATGGAACTGGGCCAGATGCTGAGCAGGGTTGAATTACAATTATAAAGAAGGCTGCACAATTTTCCATGATATTACGTGGTTTCCTGAGTGACAGAGTCTGTTGCATCACATTCTTTATCTTACATCCAAACTACAATCCAATTAAATGTGCAAAAGTACACAAGCTGATTTTTGTTTCAGAGGTTACCAGGAAAATAATTACACCAGTGTGACAATTTTAAATCAAGATTGAAGTAGTGCTTTGGTTTCATCTGAGATTTTGAGTACCTAAATGAACATATTTGCAAAATTATTAAATATGAAAGTGGGTGGTAGTTTGGTTATTTTTAAAATCCTGAATAAATTTTTATATTTATATGGATTTTGAGGTGTCCTGGTTTTATTTTTTCCTCTTTAACTTCTTTTTCTCTGTCATGTTCATTTGCACCCCTTGTTTCCCCTGACCTGTAAGTTCACCTATTTCCCATGGTGTTCTTTAGTCTTTTTTTAGAAATCTCACCTTTTTCAGTTTCAATTATCTCTCTGTAGGGGGGAAAACTCTCCTAATTCTGTATTTCTTAAAACTCTGAGTAACAGTTCTCAGTCTAGAACTGTGACCTGAAATTTCCACTTATATGGTCTGCTGTCACCTCAAACAAGGCATGTTTATTGTTGGACTAGTCATTTTTCCATTAATTTTGTACACCCCCCCCTTTCTATAAGTGGCATTATGTTCGTGTCGTTATCTAAGCTTGAAAATTTGTGGTATTTCTTTCCCTGTTCAAGTAATAGCCAATCTCTACCAGCTGTTTCTGTCTATTGTGATAATCACAGCTGTCCTTTCCTTTCCATTTTTTTTTCCATTTTTTTTTTCATTTTGTTCAATGCAGGGCCTGATCACCTGATGCCTAGGCTACTGCAGTAGTTCCCCACCAGTGGAATTTTCCTTCAAGTCCTTATAGCATTTTCTGTGTGAAAATTGTGAATATTTAGATTACAGTTAATTGTGTCTCTCTCTCACATGGTCTTTTTATCTTTTCATTTCCCAGAAATCTTGCAGCATTGTTGCTACTAAACACATATTTTTGAGAATTTGAGAATATGGTATTCTAGTTATAATCTCTTCTCCCTCTAATGTATTTTGTATAGCATTGCCAGGTTATTCATTAATTAAACAAATATTGAGTGCCTATTATGTGCTAAGGACTCTTTTAGGTGCTAAGGTTACAGTAAACAGCAAACAAAAACTTATGACCTTGGATTGCTTATATTCTAGAGAAGTAAAAGACTGATAAATTAGCAAAGTACATAGCCTTTTAGGCAGTGATAACTGCAAAGGAGAAAAAACATTAAGGAGGAAGACAGGGAGTATGGAGTGTGAGACATTGACATTTTGTCAGAACAAGGCTTTCTGAGGGAAAAAAATATTAAAAAAAAGAGATTGACATTTTGGATTAAAGTGGCTAGGAAAGCCCTTCTACAAAGGTAGCGTTTGAGTAAAAACTTGAAGGAATTGAGTGAGGAAGGCAATACATATGTGAAGGAAGAAGGTTCCAGGCAAAGGGAACAGCAGGTGTAAAGGACCTCTGATGCAAGTGTGCCTGTCATGTTTGAATATTGACGGGGAGCAGAGTGAGCTGGAAGATGACTAGTAGGAGGCAAGGGTGTATGTTGGGGGAGAGGTATGGAGTGGAAAAGTACAGATTGATGGGGCCACGTAGATCACAATTAGAGGTGTGGTTTTTTACTCTGAGCTGGCTAGCCTTTGTAGGAATTTGAACATCCAGTGACATCTGACTTACATGATAAGAGAATCATTCTGGCAATGATATTGAGGTAAGAGAGGAAGCAGAGAGACCAGCTAGGAGCCTTGGCACAAATCCAGTGAGAGGGAGATCTGGTTTGGGATATACTTAAAGTCGAACTAACAGAATTTCTGATAGATTGGATGTGGGGTGTGAAGGGAAAAGAAAAGTCAAGGATTATTTGAAAGTCCTTGGCCTGAGAAGCTGGAAGAGTGGAGTTGCCATTAACTAAGATGGGAGTAGCCCTGAGAGGAGCAGATTTGACAGGGGGTTTTCAGGAAGTTCAGCTTTGAATGTGCTAAATTTGTGATGCTTACTTGATGTCCAAGTCGAATGAGATGGCCTGGCTTCATGTGAGTGTAATAGATTAGACTGAAGTTCAAGAAGAAGGTCTGAGAATTGTCATCACAGAGATAATATTTAAAACTGTGAGACTGGTTGAGTCATCTAGAGAAAAAGTGTAGAAAGAAAAGAGATTACACTTTTCGAAATACTTTACACCTTCATCTTTTGGCTTAGTACATACCCTCAAAGGCTGCAGGTTTTCCATGACGTTTCATAGTGGAATTTCATGTAAATCTCTTACTTCAGTCAAACTGGAACACTTACGTTGCCTAAGCTCTCCTTTTGCATTGCTGCTTTCCTATGCTCATTTATTCTTCGTACATAGAGTGCTTTCTTACCTGCTTTCTACCTAACTTAAATGCAGTTTTCTCCAAGCAGCATTATCTTATTACCACAGAGTGTTCTGTTTCATTTTGCAAAATTCTGCATCTTTATTTCACCTCTCCTAATCTTGTCTCTACAGTTCGTCATATTTCTATATATGTCTTTTTTTCCTGATGAACTAATGAGATCTATGGCTGGTACCATAATTTTGAATATTTCATCTTCCACAGTGATCAGAACCCCAGTTCTACTTCACAGAGGCAATCTGTGGGGAATCAGTCTTTCCAAACACGATCAAGCTGGAGGAAGTGAGGCTGTTCAGGAATATCTGGACATTGATCGTGCTTTGTCTTCTTAGGTAAAGTTGTGGCCTTAGTGGCACTGGGTTTGGCTCAAGAACCAGCAAGAACCCAGATGTTTGTAATTTTCCATTAAAGGGCATAGCTCATTAGAGTTTGTTCTTCCCCAAATGGTGATGTAAGCCCTGAGCATCAAAGAGAAGTGTCACCCTCATAATTGAACTTGTTAAATATGGCAAAATGTCACCTTGTTCTCTCATTGGTAGTGCATGACTCTGGAGGCCAGTCACAGCTGTGTTGAGCCATGCTACATCTGTTCTTGCTCTGAGTGGCAGTCTCACTGCTAATAAGATTTTGAATCCTTAGCTGAGTAATTCAGGAACTAAATGTAAACCTATTTTCTGTGTGTTTGTGTGTGTGTGTGTGTGTGTGCACGCACTCTTTCCTGTAGTTCATAACTGATAGGTAATATTTGTTTAAGGTTTACCTACTATGGGCTAGACATAGTTCTAATGCACTGCTTGCATTAACTCTTTTAATCTTCATAACATTCATATGAATTAGCCATCTCCATATTTATAGCCATTTTCTGATAAGAAAATTGAGGAGAAGAGAAGTTGAGTAACTTTCTTTAACAGACTGTAATGTTAAGTGGAGGAATGGAGTTTGATCCCAAGAAGGTTTGATCCAGAGTTTATATTTTTAACTGCTGTACTATACTAGTGATATGGTTAGGCTTTGTGTCCCCACCCAAATCTCTTCTTGAATTGTAGTCCCCAGGTGTTTAGGGAGAGACCTGGTGGGAAGTGATTGCATTATGGGGTCACTTTCTTCCATGCTGTTCTCATGATAGTGAGTGAATTCTCATGAGATCTGATGGTTTTATAAATGGTAATTTTTCCTGTGCTGACACACATACTTCTCTCTCCTGTCACCATGTGAAGAGGGTCCTTGCTTCCCCTTCACCTTCCATCATGATTGTAAGTTTTCTGAGGAAACAAAGCCATGTGGAGCTATGAGTCAATTAAACCTCTTTCCTTTATAAATTACCCAGTCTCAGGGAATTCTTTGTAGCAGTGTGAAAGCAGACAGATACAACTAGTTTATTTGAAATGCTGCAAGCCAATTTTGATTATTTCTTTTTGTCTTGTGGTGGGTGTTTCTATAATTTTAAATAATATGCTTATACTACTACTTCTTGATTTATCAACTAAGGCGATAACTATCGATGACTTCATGTTTAAGATGATTTACTCTTCTGCTACTCTATTTCCCTTCTTCAAACTTTATATAGTTATATATTATTGTTGTTATTTCCTCTGTTGGTTGTCTTTGTGACTCCAATATGCCTGAACCTCTAGTTCCTGTTCCATTAACTTTTGGCAGTACTGTATCCTTTATTCCCCTTTTTATAAAGTGAGAGTTTATTACCCGTACCCTCTACTTTAATTTTTACCTCCTTTCTGTCTTTTAACTTATGTCAAATATCCCTTTACTTTAAAATTATCAAAGGTTATAATATTTATATTCTATTTAAGGAAGCCAGTATAACTTTGTGGTTAAGAATGTGGACATTGGAATTAGGTTGCCTGGGTTTAAATCCAAGCACTACCACATCCTAGCTGTGTCACCTTGGCAAATTATTTAATTTCTCTGTGCCTCAGTTTTCTCAATTATAAAATGAGGATAATGTACTCTCATTTCACAGGATTATTGTGAAGATTTATGTAAAACATTTGAAACAGGGCCCGATACATAGTAAGGACTATATAAATGATTGCTATTAGTGTTATAATTATTCTGTAATCATGGTGAACTCTTCCATGCTTTCAATTTATTCTAAAAGTTCAATACATGATATTTAACTAATTAATTTGTTATGATTATACAATGCAGAACCAAGTAGTACACTGTGGTTACATTTCTTTGTCTCTGTGTTCAAAGTTGTGACCCTAAAACTAATGTTTCTGGTATCAAGGTCAAATGGGGTATCTTTTCTTCCACTCCCTAAAATTTAAAAAATATGTAACATTTTAATTTTATTGATAATTAGATGATAACTTTCTTCTGCAACTCCCCTCTCCCACAGAATTTGGAATTGCTTTTTTTTATTGACAAAAGAATAAGTTATTTTAATCATATTCTCAAAATTATCTGACTTCTGTCACACTTGGTTGTAAGAACTCACTCTTCTCGGAGACAGTCCTTTTATGATCCATGGAAGAAAAAATTGATTAATTGGACTTACCAAAATTGAAGACTTTTGCTCTACAAAAGATACTGTTGAGAGAATGAAAACACAGGTTATACCTGGGAGAAAACATTTTCAAATCACATATCTGTTAAAGAATGGATATCCAAAATACAAGAAAAAAATTAAGGAAAGAGCCACTTTTAAAAAAATGGACAAATGATCTGAACAACTGCTTCAAAAAAGACTTATGGATGGCAAATACATCTATAAAAAGATCCTCAACATTATTTGTCATTAAGGAAATTAAAACAGCAAGATATTACTGACATACCTGTTAGATTGGTTAAGAGAAAAAAAAAAACCTGACAATACTAAATGCTGGTTATCTCATACTTGCCACTTTGGAAGATGGTTTAGCAGTGTCTTACTAAAGTTAAACACAGACTCACCACATGACCCAGCAAAAGCACCTTTAGGTATTTACCAAATTGGTTTGAAAATATAAATCCATACACGTGCTTTAATCATAGTTGCCAGCTTTGTTCATAATCATCAAAAACTAGAAGCAACCAAGAAGTTCTTAAGTAGGTGAATGCATAAAGAAATGGTGGTACATCCATGGAGTGGATTATTATTCAATGATAAGCAATTGATGCTACAACATGGATGCGTCTTAAATGCATTTTCCCAAGTTATTGAAGCCAGACTGAAAAGGCTACATCATATAGAATGATTCCATTCATATGGCATTCAAGAAAGGGCCAAATTTAAGAATGGAAAGCTAATCAGTGGTTCCTAGGGATTTGAGGAAAGGGGAGTTTTGACTTGGGGGAAAGAATGGGGGAGTTGTAGAGTTATAAGTAAACTGTAGTGGTGGACATATGACACTATGCGTTTGTAAAAACTGATAGAACTTTATAGCATAAAGAGCTTAATATATGCAAGTAAAAAAATCAATCAACCAAGAGTTAGGGATCCCGGAGGGGAATGCAATGGTGACAAAAGAACCTAACAAGTCTGTTTCAGTTATGTGATATAACTTCATTAAAGGGGTAGGGGAAAAGGTGCTGACCTAAATAATTTTTGGAAAACAGTGTTTTAACTAGAAACTGTAAGATTAAAGACAAAAGTGTACATAAATACTGCAGTTGGTAAAGTTGTTTTCTCACAGGGGTATTGGTTAACAGTTCTGAAACTGCTGTACATGTATACTGGAAACTGACAAATAAGTAAATGTATTACCATACATTTGGTGATTGATGGGAGCCAAGTTTATCACTATTGGAGAAGAAGGTTGCAGAAAAGTAAGAGAAAGGTAGAATGAACCATGTGGTACTGAATTAGATTTGGAGACACCAATATGATGTTATATTTAGTTTAATATAGATACTGCTGGGCTTTGTAGCAGGTGGCTAGTTTCATAGTGTGCAGTGTTCTCATTTTTCCCCCACCTTCACCCACCCAGACCACAACCCAAACACAATTGTCTTTATTTTTCTGCTTGTCTTTTTGCCAGTAGCCAAAATGTTATTTGTTCATGCCTGAGATAGGGTGTTACACAAAATTCTAATGAACTAGTCCAAATGCTTAACTTTTGTAGCTGGAAGACCTTCAAACATTTTAAACAAAGAAAAAGAATCTTGTTTTTTTCTTTTTCTTTTGGCTAGCATAGAGAACTTTTTATTTTTTATGAAGTAGAATGTGAGTCCTTTTGGGTATATTGGAATTTCTCTGGGGACAATTTTGAAAGAAACTGCTGCATACATCAAAAGAACATAAGGATTTCTGTTGTACAACTGTCTTCAAAATTTTACCTAAAGAGTTCCATTAAAAAAGGCTACTAAGTAGAACTACTAAAATGAATAATAAAAAATATAAAAATGAATAATAATGAAAAAATACAAAAAAAATTTCAAAAATTTACCTAGAGTACCATTTTAAAAAGGCTCCCAAGTAGAGCTACTAAAATGAATAATAAAAAATGTAATGTAAATTTCAAAGTAGCCTAATGTAGCAAGTTGAGAAGTAGAGCTTTTCCCATTCTCTGTGATTTGGGGCTGAGGGCCCAGAGCTGAGAACAAAGCATATTAGTGCCTGGATTTCTAAAGAAGGGATGCTGCTCCATCTGTGTGAAACTAGCTGTGGCCACAGTCATTGCCTGGGAAGCAGTTCTAGGCAGTTCCTTGCATATGGTGGCTCTGTGTAGTGCTGTGTGACTTTGCCAGCTTGTTTATAGCTAATTGGTGATTGTTGGGTCAAGTGCTCTTTCACTCTAACTGTAGCCAGGCCAGTGGCCTACCGGAAGATGCAATGAAGACATTGCCTACGTAGAAGTGGCCATTTGCTGGTCAATTAGATATTTCTTTTTCTTTTTTCTTGTTTTTGAGACAGGGTCTCACTCTGTCACCCAGGCTGGAGTGAAGTAGTGCCATCATGGCTCACTGCAGCTTTGACCTCCTGGGCTTAAGCGATCCTCCTGCCTCAGCCTTCTCAGTAGCTGGGAATATATGTGTGTACCACCACACCTGGCTGATTTTTTTTTTTTTTTTTGAGATGAAGTTTCGCCCTTGTTGTACAGACTGGAGTGCAATGGCACGATCTCGGTTCACCACAACCTCCGCCTCCCAGGTTCAAGCGATTCTCTTGCCTCAGCCTCCTAAGTAGCTGGGATTACAGGTGCCTGCCACCACACCTGGCTAATTTTTTTGTATTTTTAGTGGAGACCGGGTTTCACCATGTTGGCCAGGCTGGTCTCGAACTCCCGGCCTCAAGTGATCCCCCCCACCTTGGCCTTCGAAAGTGCTGGAATTACAGATGTGAGCCACCACGCCCGGCCATGGCTGATTTTTTATTATTGTTTTTTGTTCTTTTTTTTTTTTTTTTTTTTTTTTTTTTGTAGAGATGGTGTCCCACTATGTTTCCCAGGCTGGTCTCAAACTCCTGGGCTCAAGTGATCCTCTTGCCATGGCCTCCCAAAGTGGCGTGAGCTACTGCACCTGGCTGAATCTCCTTTCTGAGATTCTTTCTTTTAGTTTAGTTTGTTTGTTTGTTTGTTTTTGAGACAGGGTCTTGCTCTGTCACCCAGTCTGAAGTGCAGTGGTGTGATCTCGGCTCACTGCAGTCTCTGCCTCCCAGGTTCAAGCGATTCTCCTGCCTCAGCCTCCCAAGTAGCTGGGATTACAGGTATGCGGCACCATGCCTGGCTAATTTTTGTATTTTTAGTAGAGATGGGGTTTTGCCATGTTGGCCAAACTGGTCTCGAACTCCTGCCCTCAAGTGATCCACCTGCTTCAGCCTCCCAAAGTGCTGGGATTGCAAGCGTGAGCCACTATGCCTGGCTAGTTTTGGTTTGTTTTTAAACAGAAGTTACAGCAAGATAGGCAGTTGCTTACAAGAGCACAACCAAGTAAAGCATAGGTAAATAACTGAGTCATGTTACTGTTGAAACATTGAAATAGAGCTCTGTCAACTCCTGCTAGAGCTGCCTGAATCCAAATTAAAAATAGTTTTTCATACCATCAAGTTCTATTTAAGTTTCATATAAGCTTGTTTTCAGGTATAAACAGTTTTTGGTGTTGGGAATAGTGCTCTTCACTTGTCAGTTTATGGGAGACATTCTTTTTTTTCTGTTCCCCATACATATCCACTTGAAATCCTTATCTGAAAGACTGCTGTTTTTGCACCAGTGATTCTATTTGAAGCTTCCACTATAATTCTTATCCACTTGAGCTATAAGGACTGACAGCATCTTCTGTTGCCATCAGGACTCCTTTAGGCTCAGGGAATGTGGTTACATTTTGTATCTGTTAGCAAAGGAAGGCTTTAAAATCGTAAAATTGTGTTTATTTTATAGAGTAAAATAGTGTTTATTTTACAGAGTAATAATCTTAGTGGTGTTCTCCATCCTATTTAAAAAGTGTCACTGTCAAACAAAAACTTCACTTCTAAGGAGAAAACATGTGATAGGATGATTGACCAGAAGGTTTAAACTATTGAATTTTGGTGGGTTTGTAATAAAATGTTAATTTGTGGGTTATATAGAAATCTCATATGTTAAACTAGAGGAGAGAGAGAGAGAAGAGGAGAGAGAGGAGGGAGAGAGAGAAGGGAGGAGAGGAGAAAGAGGAGGAAAGAGAGAAGAGTTGAGGGAGGAGAAAAGAGAAGAGAGGAGGGAGAGAGAGAGATGACAGAAGAGAGAGAGGAAGGAAGGAAGGGAGGGAAAGACAGTGATCTTTTCCAGGTTTATGCTTTCCACCATGAACCCAAGAGAGTAATCCAGCTTCTATAAATAACACCAGGCCTCACCTTGTTTCTGTAGATTTCCTAGAGGGAAATTGTACTGAAATTCTCATGATCACTATCATCTGTCCCTGTTAAGTAGACAGTGGGGATGTCCCTCTCTCCCTCCAAGGTTGGAATGTGTGAGTTAGAAACACGGAACACACTGGGAACTCCAGCTTGACCTTCTGCCTGTTCCAAATGAGGCTTTTTCTTGTTTTCCTTTCTGGTAGCTTTTCTGTCTATCTGATACCACTTGGCAACCTTTTTCCATGATAGCAGCTCTCAGCACTTTTTCTTATAACTGACTTTCACCTTAGGGGGCTTTCTTTAGCAGTTGCAACTCTTGCATGCAGGTTCTTAGTCATCTTTTATTTCTAGTGCTGAGCACAAGCTCTGGGCAGTAAGAATTTGTTGGATGAATGAAGGAATGGGCTCGTGCAGCTAGGCAGTTTAAACTTACTCTCCCAACACCATCTTTTCCTATATATTTTAATTAATGAATGGGATCTTGCTCTGTCACCCAGGCTGAAGTGTAGTGGCATGATCAGTACAGCCTCAAATTCCTGGACTGAAATGATTCTCCCACCTCAGCCCCCCAAGTAGTGGGACTGCAGGCTCAACACCATCTCTAAATGATAGCTTTTATCGGAGCTCCTGTCAGCCCGCTGGAGGTAGGTACGGGCTCTTTACACTGCTCTTTAAAAAAGAGCAATGATGGCAGGGCGCGGTGGCTCACGCTTGTAATCCCAGCACTTTGGGAGGCCGAGGCGGGCGGATCACGAGGTCAGGAGATCGAGACCACGGTGAAACCCCATCTCTACTAAAAATACAAAAAAAATTGGCTGGGCGTGGTGGTGGGCGCCTGTAGTCCCAGCTACTCGGAGAGGCTGAGGCAGGAGAATGGCGTGAACCCGGGAGGCGGAGCTTGCAGTGAGCCGAGATCGCGCCACTGCACTCCAGCCTGGGCGACAGAGCGAGACTCCGTCTCAAAAAAAAAAAAAAAAAAGAGCAATGATGTTAAGAACCTTAAGTCTATGTGTATTTATTATATAAGGCAAGTGTTAGTTGTTATTGTCATAGGAGATACAAAAATAACCACAACATAATCCCTGGTTTCCAAGAGTTTTTAATACAGTGGAGGAGACGGATGTTAGTAACTTTAACGTAGGGAAGGGTAAATTCTGCAAAGACTTCATGAATATGGTGGCTTTTGAGCTGGTCTTTGAAGGCTGGAGGAATGTAACACTTGGATATAATGCAGAAGGAACGTTATTCCAGGTGGAGCAACATGAGTAAAAGCATAGGAACAAGGAAGAAGGAAGCATAACTAGGAAATGAAGGCAGCACTGCAGCTTTGTCTGTGTGTAATGACTGGAAAGGTAACATGGTAACTAACCATTGTGTAAAGGATTTTGAGTGCCAAACTGAGCACTTTGGATTTTGTTTTGAGAAAAACTGAAAGCCATCAAATAGTTTTGAGTAAGGAGATGACATATAGTAGAATTGTTTAATAAAGTGGTTTTTAATTGGTACTATGTATGAAAATATTTTGTGATGTTGGTAGGTAATGATCATTCTAGGTTTTCACTGAAATTGACTGACTCCCAATTTATGGAGTGGAACGTGGGTGTGTGGATTTTAGGTTCTACAACAAGTTCTGATACAAACTAGTGATTAAGAACACCTGAAGTGGTAGACTGGCCATTAAAGAAGCTGTCAAAAATATCAGACTGTTTAATGCCCAGTGACTTCTGAATTTTAGTTTCTACTTCTGAAAATAATTAGGAATAATAATGCTTGCAAGATATAACTCCTAGGGTTATTGGGAAGATCACATGTGATAATACATAGTCATGCGCTGCATAACAATGTTTTGATCAGTGATGGACCGCATATACAATGGTGGTCCCCTAAGATTATAATGGAGCTGAAAAATTCTATTGCCTACTGATGTCATAGCCATCCTAACAGTAGTGCAACACATTACCTTTGCTATGTTTAGTTATACAAAACCATTATATTACAATTGCTAACAGTTTTCAGTACAGCAACATGTTGTACAGATTTGCAGTCTAGGAGCAATAGACTATACTATATAGCCCAGGTTTGTAGTAGGCTGTGCCATCAAGGTTTGTGTGAGTACACTTTATGATGTTTACAGAATGACAAAATCATCTAAGGATACATTTCTCAGAACACATCCCTATTGTTAAGTGATGTGTGACTGTTTAGAAAAATGTTTTATGGGCTACAATAAATACACAGATATAAGGAATGATTATAATCATATTTGTGTTTTAGTTGTAAAGAGTTGGTTTAAGCAATGGGTTTATTGAAGAATAAAACCAGGATCAAGGAAATGGGAAACACCTACATGGACCTTATCAGCTGCTTGCTTGGTGTGGAACATTATGGTCATCTTTTCTTTTTTGGCTTTTGGAATTCTATCTTTCTTTTAAAATAACTTTATTGAGTGTCTACTGTGAGTCATGCATTGTTATAGGTGTTGGAGATAGAGTGGTGAACAAAGATTCTCTGCCATTACAGAGTGTTCTCGTGAGAGAAGATGGAAAGTGTATTAGTCTGTTCTCACATTGCTGTAAAGAGTTATAATCATGGTGGAAGGGGAAGCAAGCAGGTCCTTCTTCACAAGATGGCAGAAGAGAGAAGTGCTGAGCAAAGGGGGGAAAAGCCCATTATAAAACCATCAGATTTTGTGAGAACTCACTCACTATCATGAGAACATGAGGGTAACTGCTCCCATGATTCAGTTACCTTCTACCGGGACCCTCCCTTGGCATGTGGGGATTGTGGGAACTACAAGACAAGATTTGGGTGGGGACGCCGCCAAACCACATTGGAAAATAAATGTATAATAGGTCGTAAGTAATACAGAGGAAAATAAAACAAGTTAAGGTGATGGGGGCAATTGCTCATTTAGGTAGGATGGTCAGGAAAGCCCTCTCTGATGAGATGATGTTTGAGCAGAAATCTGAAGGAGTAAAGAGAATAAAACATGTGTTTGTCTGGTTAGAAGACAAGTCTAGGCAGCGAGAACAGCAGGTGAAAAAACCCTGAGGTTGAAACATACTTGTGTGTTCATAGAATGCTGAGAAGGCCATTAGGAATGGACCATTATAAGCAAAGAAATAGTAGTAGAAGTTGAGGTCAGAGAGTTAGCAAGTGGGACCAGATCATTTAGGGGCCTCTAGGCCATGGCAAGGGCTTTTTTTTTTTTTTGCTTTGCTGGGGATGATAGACATTGGAGGGTTTTGAGCAGGGAAATAAAACATTGTGACTTACAATGTAAAATGATAAGTCTTGTTGCTATTAAATTTCCAAACAGAACTATCAAGTAGGTAGTTAATATTGAAGTCTGAAGTCCAGGGGAGAAGCCTGGGCTGGAGATAAAAGTATGAATGTATAATTTGTTGTCAACATATAGATGGTATTTAAATCCATCTCAAATGTTCTTAACTAACTCTCTTGCTTGGAAAAATTTAGGGTGTATTGTTCCAAAATTTTTTATATTTAAATCTTTAATCCACCTGGAATTTTGGAACATAGTTTGATATCACAATCCAGTATTTTTTTCCATATAGATAACACTATCAAATTAACCATTCTTTTCTTCCATATGTGTAACCAGCCTCATTTATTACGCTATTTTTTCCCAATGAATTTTTATGTATAAAATTCTCCTGTATACTGGTATCTATTTTTCTATTCGCTACTCTTTCAATGATCTGTTTGCTCAATCCCAAACCAGTTTTCCTATTGATTTGATTGCAGAGGCTTTATTATATGTGTCTGATTAGGTTTGTCCCTCTTTACCCTTCTTATATTTTATACTTTTTGGGAGTATTCTCAGGCATTTTTTCTTTCATATGAATTTTAACATAATTTTATTAAATGAACAAAATACTACATTTAATTTATATGAATTTTGAGAATTCATATAAATTTTGACATAAATTTTACAATTTATGTCTTTCCAGTGTTCCGTGGCTAAATAACAGTAACTGTTGTAACATTATAAGGTTTTGTTTTCTTCATGTAGGTTAAGGTTTTGTTTTTTTCCTATAGGTTCTATGTTTTCCTTGTTTATGTTTATTACTACTGTACACCTATTAGAGTTTTAGCTGTTATTGTAAGAGGAAAAATTTTCACCTTTTCCTCTTTTGGTTACTGGTTCCAAGTACAAAAAAGTTCTTGATTTTTCTAAATTTGACTTTACTGTAGTCAACTTACCAAATTCTTATTATTAAATCAGGATGCTTTCATTGGCATATTTTCTAAATATATAATCATGTAATCATTAATTTCCTTTTCAGTGTCCATATAAGTCACTTCATTTTTGGTTTAATTTCTCTTTATCATGCTTTTTTTGTTATCTTTGCCCCATTTTTTCATATTTTTAAAACAGTTTATTCTGCAGAAATTTCTTGAGCACCTTTTTGTGTGTCAAGTGCTTTATTGGTGCTAGAGATTCAATAATGAACAAAAAGGACAAAATCTGTGTGTGATGGAACTCCTTTATTTAGTTCCTGATATTAATTGAAATGATTTAGTGTTTTATTGTTTAGTATATTTGCTGTAGGCTGTGGTGAATAGACTATCATATTTATATAGTTTTCTTTTAGGCTTATATTTCTTAAAGTTTTTATTAGGAATAACTGCTCAATTTTATTTTGACATGTTTTCATCAGCTAATATGATAATCTGGTTTGTCTTTTATTGCTTTTTATGGATTATTGATTTTAAAAATTGTTCTCTAATCAAGTATTATTCATTTAGTATTAAGGCAATATGTCTTACTTGATACTGTGTACTTAGCATACTAGTTACTGTCTTTAATTAACAAGTATCGTGGATTGTATTTTCCAAAAATGAACACAACCATAACTCTTATTCCACTGGGTTTTCTTACAGTATAACTTTGAACTTTTTATATTGAGAGGTAGCGTTTTTATACTGAGAGGTGGTGTCTCTGTTCTCTCTCCTTGAATCTGGGTGGGAGTGTGACTATGGCAGAAGTGGCACTATGTGATTTCCAAGACTTTATCATAAATGATGGTATAGCTTCTCTTCTTGGGTACATGGTTTGTGGAACTTAGACACCATTATGTGAGCAAGTTCAAAGAGCCCATGGAGAGGCCATGTGTGGGTATTAATACTGACAGTCCCAGCTGAGAGCCCAGCTTACAGCTACATCAACCACCAGTCATATGAATGAATGAATGAACTTCTAGGTGATTTCAGCTCCCAGCTCTTGAGTCACTTTCAGCCTTCAAGTGTTCCCACCTGAGGCCCCAGACATTGTGGAACAGAGATAAGCCAATCTGCTGTACCCTTTCTGAATTCCTGACTCACAGAATCTGAGACCAGTGAAATGGTGGTTGCTTTATGTTTTAAATTTGGGTTGGTTTTTATATGGTAATGAGTAACTGAAACAAGAAAAGGACAATTTACATACAAAATTAATAATTTTCCCCTCATTTTTATATAACACACATTAACTGTATTATGCAATCATCTGTAACAATACTACCAACTTCATGTGGTGCAAAGAGTATCTGGAGTCAGATAAGCAAGATTCAGGTTACAGAACAACATTAAAATATGTATTTTCAGAAGTTCAAGTAATCTCTCCAAGTTTGCTTTTCTTTAAAATGGCGAGGAATATTATCAACATAAATGGATAATGATGTTAATATAAAACGAGTAGTCATCAGTGAGTATTTTAAAGAGTCATTTGAGATTTTCAGTACACCAATATAATCAATTACAGGTATGTTGTTAACAAAACCTTAATATTAATACAGAATGTGCTAAACTAACAGGCAAACAGGAACACCATAAAACTGTAATTCTTCTCCCTTTCTCCCATAATCAGTACTAGAGGCTGGTCATTATTTTAATAAGGAACAGATTGTAAGCCCATTAATTTGCACATGGACTTTTGATACCTCCTTTTAAGGCTTCCATATACCTTCTTTGTATCCTTTCTAATTTATAGACATTAATGGCCCTAGCTATGTATTTGGTATGTAACAGTTAATAGACATTAATAGTCCTAGCTATCTATTTGTTATGTAAAAGTTAGATTGTTATTTTCAAAAGCTGTATTCAGGAAGTCTTGGCAAGTATGTAGAGGTACTTACTTGCTGTATATATCATAGAAATAATAAGATTTTTCCCTCAGTGAGGTTTCTTCACCAGGATAATACAGTTTCCCATCACTGAAAATTGAGTATGTCTTTATTTTTAATTACTTTTAAAATAAACATAGCCATCTTTATTTTTATATAATGCATTAACTTGATCATATCTTTCATGTTTATTTTTCAGAGCAAAATATCCCCTCCATTTTCCTCAGCTCTTCCTTTTTCCTTTCCTTTCTTCTGCCCTTTCTCTCCTCACTTCATAATCCATGTTAACAACCAGAGTGTGTCTTTCCCTATTTTGCTTTATGCATATACAATCATAATGAGAGTGAAAGGTGATATGTACAGTAGTTAAAACAGACTGTAAACTTCATTTACAGTGCAGTGGTTGTTATTGTTTTTACAACAATAAAATTATTTCTGTGTACCTTTCTGCATTTTGCTTTTTTTTTTTCAACAATATTTCATTAAATCCTGCCAAGATGCGGTTTAGCTCTGGTTCACTGTTTTTAAAGGCTACCTAATATTCCCTGGTATAGGCTGGTGTAGGGAATATTATGTAGGCTTTGAAATCACCTGGTGTAGGGAATATCATGTAGGCTTTAAAATTTAAATTTAAATTCACCTGGTATAGGGAATATTATGTAGGCTTTAAAATCACCAATTCACTCTGTTTCTTCTTTCTTGTATTTATGTCCCCAAATGCTGGGGCTTGTATTTCATTTGTATAGATTTCTAGGAAGGGGGTGTTAGGTAGGAATGTATCTGTAATTAATTAATTAATTAATTATTTGTGATGGAGTTTTGCTCTGTCGCCAGGCTGGAGTGCAGTGGCAGAATCTCGGCTCACAGCAACCTCTGCCTCCCGGGTTCAAGTGATTCCCCTGCCTCAGCCTCCCAAGTAGATGGGACTACAGGCGCGTGTCACCATGCCGGCTAATTTTTTTTTTTTTTTGTATGTTAGTAGAGACGAGGTTTCATCATGTTGGTCAGGATGGTCTCGATCTCCTGACCTCATGATCTGCCCACCTCAGCCTCCCAAAGTGCTGGGATTACAGGCGTGAGCCAGCACGCCCGGCCATAATTTAATTTTTAATAGATTGCAAGATTGCTTTCCAAAAATTCTATAATACTTCACGTTATCACTAGCAATGTATGAGAACTGTCTTATGCATGTCCCACCATTTTAGGTTTTATAGGTCTTTTTAGTTTTTACCAGTCTGACAGGTATAAAGGGATTTCTCATTGCTTTATTTTGTATTTCTCTATCAGTGAGTTGAGTTTCTTTTTTTCTTTTTTTTTCACAATTCACACAGATATTTAATATAATACATTCATTTACTAGAGTTAATGTATTAAATTACATACCTTATGATAAAAGTTCAAATTCCTAACATAAATCTTTTTATATTTTTAAGAGGTTTAAATTGGAAAAAGGACTCATTGGTGTTTTTTTTTTCATTTTACATTTTTTAATTCTTGTGGCTACATAGTAGTTATATATATTTATAGGTTACATGAGATATTTTGATACAGGCATGCAAGGTGTAAGAATCTCAGCAGGGTAAATAGGGTATCCAGCACCTCAAGCATTTCCCCTTTGTGTTTCAAACAATCCAATTATGTGCTTTTAGTTACTTTAAAATGTACAGTTACATTATTTTTTTACTGTAGTCACCGTGTTGTGCTAGGAAATTGTAGGTCTTATTCATTCTTTCTATATTTTGTACCCATTAACCATCCCCATTTCTCCCCCTTACCCCCTCACTATGCTTCCCAACCTCTAGTGACCATCATTCTACTCTCTAGCTCCATGAGTTCAGTTATTTTAGTTTTTAGCTCCAACAGATAAGTGAAAACATGCAATGTTTGTCTTTCTGTACCTGTCTTATTTCACTTTACATAATGACCTCCAGTTCCATCCAAGTCGTTGCAAATGACAGGATCTCATTCTTTTGTGTGGCTGAATAGTATTCCATTGTGTATATGTACCAAATTTTCTTTATCTATTTGTCTGTTGATGGATGTTTCCAAATTTTGGCTCTTGTGAATAGTACTGCAATAAACATGGGAGTTCAGATATGTATTCAATATACTGATTTCCTTTATTTTGGGTATAAACCTAGCAGTGGGATTGCTGGATTATATGGTAACTCTATTTTTAGTTTTTCAATAAACCTTCAAACCGTTCTCCATAGTGGTTGTACTAATTTACATTCCCACCAACAGTATATAAGGGTTCCCTTTTCTCCACATCCTCACCAGCATTTGTTATTACCTGTCTTTTGAATAAGAGCCGTTTTAACTGGTGTGAAATACCTCATTGTAGTTATGATTTGCAGCTCTCTGATGATAAGTGCTGTTGAACACTTTTTCCTGTTTTAACATTTGTATATCTTCTTTTGAGAAATGTCTATTCAGATATTTTGCTCATTTTTTAACCAGAGTATTAGATTTTTGTTTCTATAGAGCTGTTTGAGCTTCTTATATATTCTGTCTATTAATCCGTTGTCAGATAGGTAGTTTGCAAATATTTTCTCCCATTCTGTGGGTTGTCTCTTCATTTCCTTTGCTGTGCAGAAGCTTTTTGACTTGATGTGATCTCATTTTTTCATTTTTGCTTGCTTGCCTGTGCCTGTGATGTATTACTCAAGAAATTTTCGTTCATTCCAATTTCCTGGAGAGTTTCTTCAGTGTTTTCTTGTAGGAGTTTCATAGTTTGAAGTCTTAGATTTAAATCTTTAATCCATTTTGATTTGATTTTTGTGTATGGTGAGAGATACGGGTCTAGTTTTATTTTTCTGCATATGGATATCCATATGTTTTCCCAGCACCATTTTTTGAAGAGACTGTCCTTTTCCCGATGTATATTCTTGGCACCTTTGTCAAAAGTGAGTTCACTGTAGATGTATGGATTTATTTCTGCATTCTGTATTCTGATCCACTGGTCTGTGTATCTGTTTTCATGCCAGTACCATGATGTTTTGATTACTATAGCTCTAGTATAATTTGAAGTCAGATAATTTGATTTCTCTAGCTTTTTTTTTTTTTGTTCAGGATACCTTTGGCTACTCTGGGTCTTTTGTGGTTCCAAATAAATTTTAGAATTGTTTTTTATATTTCTGTGAAGAATGTCTTTGGTATTTTGATAGGGATTACATTGAATCTGTAGATTGCTTTTGGTAGTATGGACATTTTAACAATATTGATTCTTCTGTGAACATGGAATATCTTTATTTTTTGGTGTCCTTTTCAATTTCTTGCATCAACGTTTTATAGTTTTCATTGTAGAAATCTTTCACTTTGGCTAATTCCTAAGTATTTTATTTTATTTGTAGCTATTTTAAATTGTATTGATTTCTTTTTCAGATTGTTTTCTATTGACACATGAAAAAGCTACTGATTTTTGTATGTTTGTATCCTGCAACTTTCTGAATTTGTTTATAATTTCTAATAGTTTTTTTGGTGGAGCTTTTGGGTTTTTCCAAATATGAGATCATATTATCTGCAAACATGGATAATTTGACTTCTTCCTTTCCATGTGGATGCCCTTTATTTCTTTCTCTTGCCTGATTGCTCCAGCTAAGACTTCCAGTACTACGTTGAATAACAGTGGTGAAAGTGGGCATCCCTGTCATGTTCCAGATCTTAGAGGAAAGGCTTTCAGTTTTTTTTTTTCAGTATAGTAACTAGCTGTGGGTCTGTCACATATGGCTTTTAATATGTTGGGGTATTTTTCTTCTATATCCAGTTTTTTGAGGGTTTTTATCATGAGGGGTTGTTTAATTTTATCAAATGCTTTTTCAGCATCAATGGAAATGATGATATGGTTTTTGTCCTTCATTCTGTTGATATGATGTAGCACATTGATTAATTTGGGTTTGGGTATGTTGAACCACTCTTGGTCTTTGTTCTTGTTTTATCCCTGTGATAAATCTCATTTGGTCATGATGAATTATCTTTTTTACTGTTGTTGAATTCAGTTTGCTAGTATTTGTTGAGGATTTTTGTATTACCGTTAATCAGTGATATTGGTTTGTAGTTTTCTTTTTTTGCTGTGTCTTTGTCTGGTTTTGGTATTGGGGTAATCCTGTCCTCTTAGAATGAATTTGGCAGTACCCTTTTCTATTCTGTTTTTTGGAATAGTCTGAGTAGGATTGATACTAGTGCCTCTTTAGATGTTTGGTGGAATTCATCAATGAAGCCATCAGATTCTAGGCTTTTCTTTACTAGGAGAATTTTATTACAACTTCAATCTCATTAGTCATTATTAGTCTTTTAAGATTTTGGATTTCTTTATGGTTCAATCCTGGTTAGATTGTATGTATCTAAGAATTTATCCATTTTTTTTCTAGATTTTCCATCTTATTTTCATATGCTTGGTCATAATAACCACAAATGATTCTTTGAATTTCTGTGGTATCAGTTGTAACAGCTCCTTTTTCAGCTGTGATTTCATTTATTTGGGTCATCTCTCTGTTTTTTTTTTTTGTTTGTTTGTTTTGTTTTGTTTTTTTTTAGCTTGGCTAAAGATTTACCAATTTTGTTTAACTTTTCTAAAAACCAACTCTTTGCTTCATTAATCTTTTACTTTTTTTCATTTCAATTTCATTTATTTCTGCTGTGATCTTTATTCTTCTACTAATTTCAGGTTTGGTTTGTGTTTGTTTCTCTAGTTCTTTAAATGCATCATTAGGTTATTTATTTGAAGTCTTCTTTTCTGATGTAGGCACTTGTAACTATAACCTTCCCTCTTAGTACTGCTTTTGGTATATCCCACAGGTTTTGGTATGTTGTTTCTATTATCATTTGTTTCAAGAAATTTCTCACTTTCCTTCTTAATTTCTTCATTGACACACTGGTCATTCAGGAGCATGTTGTTTAATTTGCATGTGCTTATATAGTTTCCAAAATTCCTCTTGTTGTTGATTTCTAGTTTTATTTTATTGTGGTCAGAAAAGATGCTTGATATTATTTCAATTTGTTGAATGTTTTAAGATTTGTTTTGTGACTTAACACATGGTATATTCTTGAGAATGATCCATGTGCTGAGGAAAAGAATGTGTATTCTGCAGCCTGTGCATGAAATGTTTTGTGAATATCTATGAGGTTCATTTGTTCTCTGGTGCAGATGAAGTCCGATGTTTCCTTGTTGATTTTTTTTTTTTTTTGGTCTAGAACTGTCTTATGCTGAAAATGGGGTGTTGAAATCGCCACGTATTTTTGTATTGGGGCCTATTTCTCTCTTTAGCCCTAATAACATTTGCTTTATATATCTGGGTGCTCCAGTGTTGGATGCATATATATTTGCAATTGTTATATCCTCTTGCTGAATTGACCTGTTTATCATTATATAATGACCTTTCTTGTCTCTTCTTATAGTTTTTGTAGTTTTTGTCTTGAAATCTATTTTGTCTGATATAGGTATAGCTACTCCTGTTCTTTTTTTGCCTTCTATTGGCATGGAATATTTTTCCCATCTGTTCATTTTCTGTCTATGTGTATCTTTATAGGTGAAGTGTGTTTCTTGTAGGCAACAGGTCATGGCCTTATTTTTTCATCCATTCAGCCACTGTCTTTTGATTGGTGATATTAGTCCATTTACATTCAATATTATTATTGATAATAATATTTTTTTTTTGAGACAGACTCTGATACATTCTTATTCTTGCTATTTTGTCATTTATTCTCTGGTCATTTTGTGGTCTTCCTTCTTTCCTTCCTTCCTTTGTTTTATTGAAGGTGATTTTCTCTGGTGGTATGATTTAACTTTTTGTCTTTTATTTTTCCTATATCTGTTGTATGTTTTTTGATTTGAGGTTACCATGAGACTAGCAAATACTATCTTATAAACCATTATTTTAAGCTGATAACAACTTATCACTGTTTGCATAAACAAATAAGCAAAAGGAAAACTAATAAAAACTCTACACCTTAACTTTGTCTCTCACTTTTTAACATTTTGTTGTTTTTATTTATATCTTATTGTAGTGTCTGTCTTGAAAAGTTGTAGCTATTATTTTTGATTGGTTTATCTTTTAGTGTTTCTACTTAAGAGTAATTTACATACCACAGTTATAGTATTATAATATTCTGTGTCTTTTTCTGTGTACTTACTCTTATCAGTAAGTTTTGTGCCTTCAGATGATTTCTTATTGCTCATTAATATCCTTTTCTTTTTGATTGAAGTATTCTCTTTAACCTTTTTTTTGTAGGACAGGTCTGGTTTTGATGAAGTCCTTCAGCTTTTGTTTGTCTGGGAAAATCTTTATTTCTCCTTTATGTTGAAGGATATTTTCCTGGATGTACTATTCTAGGATAAATTTTTTTTTTTCCTTCAGCACTTTGAATACATCATGCCACTCTCTGCTAGCCGATAGGGTTTTCCCCTGGAAAGTCTGCTGCCAAATGTATTGGAGCTCCATTGTATGTTATTTGTTTCTTTTCTCTTGCTGCTTTTAGGCTCTTTTTTTTTTTTGAATCTTTGGCCTTTGAAAGCTTGATTATTAACTTACTTGAGGTAGTATTCTTTGGGTCAAATCTGCTTGGTCTTCTATAATCTTCTCATACTTGGATATTGATATTTTCCCCTAGGCTTGGGAAGTTCTCTGTTATTATCCCTTTCAATAAAGTGTCTACCTCAATCTCTTTCTCTACCTCCTCTTTAAGACCGGTAACTCTTAGATTTGCCCTTTTGAAGCTGTTTTCTAGATATTGTAAGCATGCTTTTTTTTTATTCTTTTGTCTCCTCTGTGTGTTTTCAAATAGCCTATCTTCAATCTCACTAATTCTTTCCTCTGCTTGATCAATTTTGCTATTAAAAGACTCTGATACATTATTCAATATGTCAGTTGGATTTTTTGCCTCCAGTACTTTGGCTTGATTCTTTTTAATTATTTAAATCTCTTTGTTAAATTTATCTGATATAATTCTGAATTCCTTCTCTGTGTTATCTTGAATTTCTTGAGTTTCTTCAACATAGCTGTTTTGGATTTTCTCTCTGAAAGGTTTCGTATTTGTGTTTCTCCAGGATTGATGTTTGGCACCTTATTTAGTTTGTTTGCTGAGGTCATGTTTTCCATGGGTGGTGTTGATGATTGTAGATGTTCGTCAGGCATTGAAGAGTTAGGTGTTTACTATAGTCCTTACAGTCTAGGCTTATTTGTGCTTTTCCTACTTGGGAAGGCTTTCCAGGTGTTCAAAATGACTTGGGTGTTGTGATGTAAGCTGTATCTCCATTAGGGGGCACCCCAAGGCCAGTAATGCTGTGGTTCTTGTAGACTTGTATGGGTACTACCCTGCTGGTCTTGGTTAAGATCAAGGACATTTCTCTAGATTACCAGGCAGAGACTCTTGTTTTCTTCCTTTATTTTCTCCCAAACAAAAGTAGTTTCTGTCTCTGCAATGAACCACCTGTGGCTGGGGATGGGGGTGACACAAGCACCCCTGTGACCACCGCCACTGGGACTGCACTGGGTCAGACCTGAAGCCAGCACAGCACGAAGTCTTGCCCAAGGCCTGCAGTAACCACTACTTGGGTACTACCTATGTTTGCTCAAGGCTGTAGGGCTGTACAGTCAGCAGGTGGCAAAGTGGAACAGACTTGTGTCCGTTCCTTCAGGGCAGCAAGTTCCCCCAGACCCTGGGTGGGTCCAGAGATGTCGTCCATGAGCCATGTACTGGAGTAAAAAACCTTAGACATCTACCTGGTGTTCTGTTGTACTGCTGCTGAGCTGGCACTCAAATCATGAGATGCAGGCCTTCCCGTTCTTCCCTCCCCTTTCCACAGGCAGAGGATCCTCACCCTGTGGACACCACCACCACAGGCCTATGAGGAGTGCTACCAGGCTTCCACTGATGTTCACTTAAGGCCCAAGGGCTCTTCAGTTAGCTTGAGGTGAATGTTGCCAGGTCTGAGACTCATCCTTCAGGGTGCTGGGATCCCCTCTGGACCAGGGCAGGTCCAGAAGTACCAACCTGGTATCTAAGGTGCACGACAAAACTCCTCTTACTTTTCTCTGCTTTTCTCAAGCAGATGGAGTCTCTCCCCATAGCCACCACAGCTGGGAATGTGCTGTGTCTTACCTAAAGCCAATACATCTCAGCATACTACCTGGGTATTGCTGCTGGTTATTCAGGGCCCAAGTGCTCTTTAATGGGTCCTGCCAAAACTGGTTCCTTCCCTTCAAGGCAGCAGGTTTCCTTCTGGCCCAGGGTGTGCCTAGAAATGTCATTTGGGAGCTAGAGCCTGGAAAGGGGGCCTTACGACTGTGCCCTCTCCTACGGTGGCTGAGCTAGTATTGTAGATGCAAGACAAAGTCCTCTTTATTCTCCCCTCTCCTCGCCTCCCCTCCCCAAAAAGAAGGAGTCTCTTTCGGAGCTGTGAGCTGTGCAGCCTTGATTTGGGGGAGTAGTGCAAGCACTCCCTTAGCTGCCTTGGCTGGTGTCTCAATCGGTCACATGCCCCACCCACACCAGTACACTGCCTGTGAGGCCAGTTCAGCAGTAGGACTTGCTTAGGAATTTCTGTCATTGCAGCCTAGACTGACTTTCAAGTTTATTTAGAGCCCCAGAGCACTCCAGCCCGCTGTGGTGAGGCTTGCCTGAACTCAAATTCTGACCTCTGAGATGGGTGATTCCCCTCTGGCTATGGCTGGTCCAAGTGCTCCCTCTGTGGGTGGGCTTCAGTCAAGTACAGACTGGTTCTACTTTCTGCTGTGACAGGTAGCACTAAGTTCGATGCAATGTCTCACAATAGCTGCATCCTCCTTCCTTGAGGGCGCAGATTCTCTGTGCCATGCAGCTGCTGCTGGAGGATGGGGGCAGGGATGAGGGAGGTGTGGTGTCGGCAATTCAAGACTGTCTTTCCTACCCTTTATGGTGCCTTTTAGTAATATGAAGTGAAAACCAGATACCGTGAGTGCTCACCTGATTTTTGCTTCTTATGAATGTACTTTTTTGTGTAAATAGGTGTTAAATTTCGTGTTCCTGTTGGGGGGATGATTGGTGCAGGATTCTATCATGCCATCTTGTTCTTTCCCCCACTCTTTGGTCTTTTCATGTTTTCTTTTTTGTACTTGCTTTAGAATAAATTGACTATATTCATTGCCTAATTTTCTATTGACTTGTGTATTTTTCTTGTGAAAGGTAAGAATTCTTTATATGTTACAGATATCAATCATTTGTCATGTATGTTCCTAATACTTTTCTTCCAAATCTATCATTTGTGTATGATCTCATTTGTGATATATTTTTCAATTTTCCAATTCATTGATGAAGTTAATGATTTGTACTTCTGTAGTTCCTGGTGTTGAAGTAATTTATATTCCTGGAGTATACTCTACTTGGTCATATGGTGGTATTCATTTGATAAGTTGCTAGGTTCTATTTAGTTGTACTTTATTTAGGATTGCTGCATCTTTATTTGTTTTATAGATTGCATTTCTCTGGAATGACCACAGCAATATTTCCAGCCCTTGATGATCTTCTAGAACTTTGCCACTTCCCTGCATCAAGAGATAAAATCCATTTGTATTCTCTTGAATTTGAAGTGGACTTTGCTTCAATGAATTGAGGGCTGAAGAATTAACACTCAGTGACTTCATGACTTTTTGGAAATTGTGAGGAATCTCAGGCCACATGGAGGGGCCAGTGAAGATGTTCCAGCTTATAGCCCCAGCTAAGGTTTCAACTAATAGCCAGACTCAACCGCCAGGTATATGAATGAACCTTCAGATGATTCTAGTCCCCAGCCTTCAAGCTTCCCCAGTCAATGCTGAGTGGAGCAAAAAAAGGAATTATTCTCACTGAGCCCTGTCCAAATTGCAAATACCTGACAAAAATAAATATTGTTGTTTTAAGCCACTAAATTTTGGAGGAACTTGTTATGCAATCATAAAAACAGATTTTGTTATCTGGAAGTGAGTGCCATGTAACAGAAATCTAAAATGTGGTAGTGGCCGAAGCTAGACTAGACAGGATTAGTCAAGACTAGACAGAAGGCAGAAGGTGAGAGGACCTTGAGGTGACTGTGGAAGCCTGATAGACCTCAAGGAGGCTATCAGAGAGGGTTTAGAGGAGAGTGAAAAAATATCATTGGAGCTGGAGGAAAGAGGATCATTGTTAGGTAATGACATGAAGTTTGGCCACCTTATCACCTGTGGTAATGTGAAAAGCAGAAAATGGTGATTGTCTGGCTTCTTCTTGCTGCTTATAGTAAAATGATAGGAGAGAGGTAAGCTAAAGAAATAATTGTTAAATATAAAGGATCCAGAACTTCTTGGACTTGAAAATAAAGCTGTCTCTTTTCCCGTTTTTCCTGATGGCAGACAATTCTAAAATTAAGAAAAGGCTTTATGGAAGGAGAGCAAATCTAGAGTACTGTCATGAAAACATGGTTTACCATGAAGCCAAGGGAGTGATTGTAAAATCTTAGTTCTAATACCTCAGGAAATTTAATGCCTCACACAGACAGTAGTCCCTCTAATTATCTTAAGGACATGACATGCCTTACAGATCCTCTTTACTAAAGAAAAAGTCCTTTGAAAATTTTAAGAGCATTGTCCCTCAGCACCCTTATAGGAAGCTCTAGGACTTATCTTGAAGAGATTTGTGGGTACAGGTTTTGTCTGATGGAGTGCATTATAAATTGATTAACAAGAAATCCACGTAGTTTTTTGTTATAAATTTTTTTTAGGGCAGTTTTAGTTTACAAAAAATTAAGCTGAAAGTAGAAAGTTCCTATATTCTCCGCATTCCCCTCTCTCCCTAAAATTTCGCACGCTATCAACATCCCTGACCAGAGTGGTACATTTTTTTTTTTTTTTTACAATCAATGAACCTACATTGGTACATCATTCTCACCCAAAGTCAATAGTTGACATTAGGGTTCACTCTTGGTGTTTTATATTCTCTTAATACACCAATATGTTTTGACAAATGTATAATGACTCATATCCTTCATTATAGTATCGTATAAGGTAGTTTCACTGCCCCCAAGATCCTCTGTGCTCTGCCTATTTATCCTTCCCTTCATATCCGTGACAACCACAATTCTTTTTACAGACTCTTACAGCTTTGCATTTTCCAAAATATCATGTAGATCATGTAGTAATATACATTTGTTTCTTCCATGTCTTTTTGTGGCTTAACAGCTCATTCCTTCTTAGCACTGAATAATATTCCAAACTCTGGATGTACCAGAGTTTGTTTATCTGTTCCTCTATTGAAGAACGTCTTGGTTGTTCTCAGGATTTGGCAATTATGAATGAAGCTGCTGTAAACATCTACATGCAGGTTTTTGTGTAGACGTAAGTTTTCAACGAATTTAGGCATATACCAAGGAGTTTGCAATTACTGGATCATGTGGTAAGAGTATGTTTAGTTGTGTAACAAATTGCCAAACTGTCTTCCAACGTGACTATGCCATTTTGCATTTCCACCAGCAATGAATGACTGACAGTTCCTGTTTCTCCACATCTTCACCATCATTTGGTCTTGGCAGTGTGTTGGATTTTTGCCATTCTAATAGGTTTATAGTAGTATCTCATTGCTGTTTTAATTTGCAGTTTCCTAAGGACATGTGTTATGGAACATCTTTTCATATGCTTATTTTTCATTCGTATATCTTTAGTGAGGTGTCTTCATATTTTTTGTCTGCTTTTTGACTGGGGAATTCATTTTCTTATTGTTGAATTTTAAGAATTCTTTGTATGGGGTCGAATTGAACTAAAGAACTTCTGCACAGCAAAAGAAACTACCATCAGAGTGAACAGGCAGCCTACAGAATGGGAGAAAATTTTTGCAATCTACTCATCTGACAAAGGGCTAATATCCGGAATCTACAATGAACTCAAACAAATTTACAAGAAAAAAACTAACAACTCCATCAACAAGTGGGCGAAGGATATGAACAGACACTTCTCAAAAGAAGACATTTATGCAGCCAACAGACACATGAAAAAATGCTCATCATCACTGGCCATCAGAGAAATGCAAATCAAAACCACAATGAGATACTATCTCACACCAGTTAGAATGGCGATCATTAAAAAGTCAGGAAACAACAGGTGCTGGAGAGGATGTGGAGAAATAGGAACACTTTTACACTGTTGGTGGGTCTGTAAACTGGTTCAACCATTGTGGAAGACAGTGTGGCGATTCCTCAGGGATCTAGAACTAGAAATACCATTTGACCCAGCCATCCCATTACTGAGTATATACCCAAAGGATTATAAATCGTGCTGCTATAAAGACACATGCACCTATGTTTATTGCGGCACTATTCACAATAGCAAAGACTTGGAACCAACCCAAATGTCCAACAATGATAGATTGGATTAAGAAAGTGTGGCACATATACACCATGGAATACTATGCAACCATAAAAAACGATGAGTTCATGTCCTCTGTAGGGACATGGATGAAGCTGGAAACCATCATTCTCAGTAAACTATTGCAAGGACAAAAAACCAAACACCGCATGTTCTCACTCATAGGTGGGAATTTAACAATGAGAACACTTGGACACAGGAAGGAGAACATGACACACCAGGGCCTGTTGTGGGGTGGGGGGAGGGGGGAGGGATAGCATTAGGAGATATACCTAATGTAAACGACGAGTTAATGGGTGCAGCACTCCAACATGGAACATGTATACATATGTAACAAACCTGCACGTTGTGCACATGTACCCTAGAACTTAAAGTATAATGATAAAAAAAAAAAAAAGGAGATCATTGGTTGCCAGGGACTAGGGGGAGGGAAGAATTGGATTAACTGCATAATAGTTATAGAGTTTTATTTTGAGGTGATGAAAACATTTTAGAACTAGATATAGTGGTTGTACAATATTGTGAATGACTGATTGTGAATGTCACTTTATTGTTCACTTTAAAATGTTTACTTTTACATTATGTAAATTTCAACTCAATTTTAAAAATTTAAAAATGGAACAAGGGAGAGGATTTAGAAGGTTCTAAATGCTAAAAGAAGTTAATGATAGAATTCAGGTAGTGCATATACAGGTGTTCACTGAAATCTTTCAATTTTGCTGTATGTTTGAAATTTTTTATAATAAAAGTTCAAGGGGAAAAATGGAAAAAAAAAGAATTCTTTGTATATTTAGATAACAGTGTTTTATCAGACGTGTCTTTTGCATATACTTTTTCCCAGTCTGTGGCTTTTCTTTTTTTGCTCTTGATCCATACAGTTTTTTAAAGGATTGTATCATTTTAGACTGAAAGGCATAGAGACAGTACAAAAATGAAAAGAGGCCTTTGACCCCAAACTTCTACAGATGGGAAGCATGCTAAGAACATGGCTATTTTTTATGGAAAAAAAAAGAATAATAATTTAGAGGGTAGAACCAATAGCCTAGAGTGGAGAGCCAAGAATCACAGCAAATCATTCTTAAGCAGTACAACTGAGCCCTAATCAAGTACTAGCACCTTGTGCCCAGCTTGATTTCAAGCTTTTAATGGACCAATGACTTCTGCATCTCTCCTTTCCTCCTTTTTAAATGGGAGTGTGTATAGCAGTTATCCTGTACTTGCTCCACCATTGTGCATTTGGTGTTTGTTGAGGCAGATAATTTTTCTTTTTTAGTTTATAGCTCTTGAGATTACAAGGAACTGTACGTAAGGGGCTGTACTTGAGGAACTGTAACCAAGAAGTTCATCCATACCTGTACCTCAAGCCTCAGCTTGATGTTGTAGGTCTTGAGGGAGTGCATGAGTATATTTTGCTACTGTGGCTAGAGGGTGAACTGTGGTATTTTGCATTTTCCAAAACTGACCTCAGCAGTATTTGTGGTCCCACATGCTCTTCTATACTTTGTCACTTCCCAACAAGTGTTAGAGTTTATTTCCCCTCCCCCGAACCTGGACTGTGCTTTGCACTCTTGAATAGAATGTGGTGGGAGTGAAACTATGGGACTTCCAAGGTGAGGTCATAAAAGATGGTACTGCTTCTGCCTAGCTCACTCAAGAACCCAGCCCCCATAGTGTGAGGAGGCCTAGGACAGTTACAGAAGCCATGTGTAGGTGTTCTGGCTCTAGCAAAGGTCTCATCTGACAACATCAACTACATGGGTGAGCATTTGTATGATTTTAGTCCCCAGACTTTGAGACACCCTAGCTGATGCTGAGAGGAGCAGAGATGAGTTATCCCCCTGAGACCTGTCCAAATATTGTTGTTTTAGGTTACTAAGTATTGGAGTAATTTTTAAATATAGCCATAGTAACTGAAATAATTATGTTCATAGTTTTTAGGTTTATTTTTATGTTAACTTTGGTAATAAAGTTATGTTGGCTTCATGAAATGAATTGGGAAACTTTTCTTCTTTTTATTTGCTATGAAATAATTTAAATAACACTATAAATACCCATTCTTTAAAAGTTAGGTAAAACTCAGATTTAAAGGTTTTTTGGGTATAATGCTATTATTACTATTGTTATGTAAAATAATGGTTACCTTTCCATTTTTTTCTTTGCTAATTAGTCATTTTGGGTTTGCTTCTTGGTTCAATTTGGATTATTTATATTCTCTAGGAAATTGTACATTTTTCTTTATTCCTAGTCTTGCTAATATTTTTTTCCCTCTTATATTCTTAGGCAGTACCATAAAGGGTTTATTTATATTTTTAGTTAAAAATACTCTTGGAATTATTTATCAATTCTAGTACTTTTTCTCCTTATATCACCAATTACAACTGTTCATTTATCAACTCATTCACTCTTCGCTTTTCTTAAAAAAATTCAGGTAAACGTAATAACGTTTCTGCAGTTTCATTCTTCTTCGTAATGAAAGGATTTGGGGCATACATTTTTATCTAACTGTGGCTATTGCTGGGTTGCATACATTTTTATGTAGAGTATTTACCTTTTCAATAGCCTCTAGAGTATTTGTAATTTTTCTCTTTGATCAAAAATTAATTTTGAAGTCATTACGATGTTTCAAGCTGTTTAAAAATTATTTGTAATATTATTGTATTATGATCAATGACTGTGGCCTGTTACATGTTTACTTTGAAATATTTGTTATGGTTTACTTTGTGGAAATTTCTATAAAACTATGAGCAAATATAATTCTTTCATTAAGTAAAATAAGATTCTATACATAGGCAGAAAACAATTCTTTATTTTACTTGAAATTCCGGGATACATATGCAGAACGTGCAGGTTATTTACATAGGTATACATGTGCCATGGTGGTTTGCTGCATCTATCAACTCATCATCTAGGTTTTAAGCCCTGTAACCATTAGGTATTTGTCTTGATGCTGTCACTCCCGTCACCCCCTACTCCACGGCAGGCACCAGTGTGTGTTGTTCCCCTCCTTGTGTCCATGTGTTCTCATTGTTCAACTCCCACTTACGAGTGAGAACATGCAGTGTTTGGTTTTCTATTCCTGTATTAGTTTGCTGAGGATGATGGCTTCCATCTTTGTATGTCCCTGCAAAGAACACGATCTCCTTTTTATGGCTGCATAATATTCCATGGTGTATATGTACCACATTTTCTTTATCCAGTCTATCATTGATGGGCATTTGGGTTGGTTCCATGTCTTTGCTGTCGTAAGTAGTGCAGCAGTAGACATACGTGTGCATGTGTCTTTATATTAGAATGATTTATATTCCTTTGGGTATTTGCCCAGTAATAGGATTGCTGGGTCAAATGGTATTTCTGGTTCTAGATCCCCGAGGAATCGCCACACTGTCTTCCATAGTGGTTGAACTAATTTACATTCGCACCAACAGTGTAAAAGCATTCCTATTTCTCCACAGCCTTGCCAGCATCTATTGTTTCTTGATTTTTTAATAATCACCATTCTGACTGGTGTGAGATGGTATCACATTGTGGTTTTGATTTGCATTTCTCTAATGATAGTGATGTCGAGCTTTTTTTCATGTTTCTTGGCCACATAAATATTGTCTTTTGAGAAGTGCCTGTTTATATCCTTTGCCCACTTTTTGATAGGGTTATTTTTTTCTCGAAATTTAAGTTCCTTGTAAATTCTGGATATTAGCCATTTCACACATGGATAGATTGCAGAATTTTTCTCCCATTCTGTAGGTTGCCTGTTCACTCTGATGATGTTTCTTTTGCTGTACTAAAGCTCTTTAGCTTAATTAGATTCTATTTGTCAATTTTAGCTTTTGTTGCAATTGCTTTTGGTATTTTAGTCATGAAATCTTTGCCCAGGCCTATATCCTGAATGCTGTTGCCTAGGTTTTCTTCTAGAGTTTTTATGGTTTTGAGTTTTACATTTAACTCTTTAATACATCTTGAGTTAATTTTTGTATAAGGTGTAAGGTATGGGTCCAATTCCAGTTTTCTGCATACGGCTAGCCAGTTTTCCCAACACCATGTATTAACTACAGAATCCTTTCCCCATTGCTTGTCTTTGTCAGGTTTGTCAAAGATCAGATGGTTGTAGATCTGTGGTGTTATTCCTGAGTTCTCCATTCTGTGTATTGGTCTATATGTCTGTTTTGGTACCAGTACCAGGCTGTTTTGGTTATCGTAGCCTTGTAGTACAGTTTGAAGTCAGGTAGTGTGATACCTCCAGCTTTGTTCTTTTTGCTTAGGATTGTCTTGGCTATATGGGCTCTTTTGGTCCCATATGAAACTTAAAGTAGTCTTTTCTAATTCTGTGAAGAATGTCAATGGTAGTTTGATGGGAATAGCATTGAATCTATAAATTACTTTGGGCAGTATGGCCATTTTCATGATATTGTTTCTTCCTATCCAGGAGGATAGAATGCTATTTCATTTGTTTGTGTCCTCTCTTACTTCTTTGAGCAGTGGTTTGTAGTTCTCCTTGAAGAGATTCTTCATGTTCCTTGTTAGCTGTATTCCTAGGTATTTTTTTTTTTTTTTTGAGACAGAGTCTCGCTCTGTCACCCAGGCTGGAGTGCGGTGGCGCGATCTCAGCTCACTGCAACCTCTGCCTCCTGGGTTCAAGTGATTCTTCTACCTCAGCCTCCCAAGTAGCTGGGACTGCAGGCATGCACCACCACGCCCGACTAATTTTTTGTATTTTTAGTAGAGATGGGGTTTCATCTGTTAGCCAGGATGGTCTCAAACTCCTGACCTCGTGATCTGCCTGCCTTGGCCTCCCAAAGTGCTGGGATTACAGGTGTGAGCCACTGTACCCGGACCATTCCTATGTATTTTGTTCTCTTTGTAGCAATTGTGAATGGGAGTTCATTCATGATTTGGCTCTCTGCTTGTATATTGTTGTCGTATAGGAATGCTTGTGATTTTTGCACATTGATTTTGTATCCTGAGACTTTGCTGAAGTTGCTTACCAGCTTAAGGAGTTTTTGGGCTGAGATGATGGGGTTTTCTAAATATAGAATCATGTCATCTGCAAACAGAGACCATTTGACTTCCTTTCTTCCTATTTGAATACGCTTTTTTTCTTTCTCTTGCCTGATTGCCCTGGCCAGAACTTCTAATACTGTGTTGAATGGGAGTGGTGAGAGAGGACATCTGTCTTGTGCCAGTTTTCAAAGGGAATGCTTCCAGCTTTTGCCCATTCAGTATAATGTTGGCTATGGGTTTGTCATAAATAGCTCTTATTATTTTGAGATATGTTCCATCAATACCTAATTTATTGAGAGTTTTTAACATGAACGGATGTTGAATTTTATTGAAGGCCTTTTCTGCATCTAACAAGATAATCATGCTGTTTTTGTGTTTAGTTCTATTTACATGATGAATTAAGTTTATTGGTTTGTGTATGTTGAACCAGCCCTGTATCCCAGGGATAAATGTGACTTGATCATGGTGGATAAGCTTTTTGATATGCTGCTGGCTTTGGTTTACCAGTATTTTATTGAGTACTTTTCACATCAATCTTTATCAGGGATATTAGCCTGAAGTTTTCTTTCTTTGTTGTGTTTCTGCCAGATTTTGGTATCAAGATGATGCTGGCCTCATAAATTGAGTTAGGGAGGAGTCCCTCTTTTTCTGTTGTTTGGAATAGTTTCAGGAGAAATGGTACCAGCTTCTCTTTGTACTTCTGATAGAATTTGGCTGTGAATCTATCTAGTCCTGGTATTTTTTTAGTTGGTAGTCTATTAATTAGTGCCTCAATTTCAGAGCTTGATATTGGTCTACTCAGGGATTCGACTTCTTCCTGGATTAGTCTTGGGAGAGTGTATGTGTCCTAGAATTTATTCATTTCTTCTAGAACTTCTAGTTTCTTCGCGTTGAGGTGTTTATAGTATTTTGTGCTGATAGTTTGTATTTCTGTGGGGTCAATGGTGATATCTGCTTTATCATTTTTTTCTTGTGCCTATTTGATTCTTCTCTTTTTTCTTCATTAATCTAGCTAGCAGTCTATCTATTTTGTTATTTTTTTTTTTAAACCAGCTCCTGGATTCATTGATTTTTTTTGAAGGTTTTTTTTCATGTATCTGTTTCCTTCAGTTCTGCTCTGATCTTAGTTATTTCTTGTCTTCTGCTGGATTTTTTGTTTGCTCTTGCTTCCCTAGTTCTTTTTATTGCGATGTTAGGGTATCAATTTGAGATCTTTCTAGCTTTCTGATGTGGGCATTTAGTGCTAAAATTTCTGTCTTAACACTGCTTTAGCTGTGTCCCAGAGATTCTGGTACATTATCTCTTTATTCTCATTGGTTTCAAAGAACTTCTTGATTTCTGCCTTAATTTTATTATTTACCCAAGAGTCATTTAGGAGCAGGTTGTTCAGTTTCCATGTAGTTGTGTGGTTTTATGTGAGTTTCTTAATCCTGATTTCTAATTTGATTGCGCTGTGGTCTGAGACACTGAAAAACAAATCTTTGAAATAAAACTTCACTAGATGGATTTAAGGAGAGTCACTATGGAGACTTGTGACTATGGGGTGTCACTATGGGTTGGAAAAATTAGGAGGAAGAAATATCTAAAAACTAAGAACAAGAACATACAGAGAAGTAAATTATGATGAAGATATTTGACTCAAGATTCTTTTCCATACCTTTTCTATGAAATTGCTGGAGCTTGTGCATCATCAACATAATGGCATAAACCAAGGAAGAAGAAAACAAAATTGAGGAAATGGGATCCAACATAAAAGAGAGACAACAGGATTAATTGAGTGTTGGTGAAAAACCACAGCCTGTAAATAATGCAGTTCAAACTGAAATAGACCAGGAGGCTCAAGGAGAGACTTCTTCAAGAAGATAAAATTGATAGAATGCCTAAGGAGTTTGAGTGCATTGAGAATAGATTCATATCAGTTCTGGAGAACTGGGTGGATAAATTAATGTTAAGTATATAGAAAAGTTAAAAATGAAAAAAATTCTCAATTCTAGGGAAAATAATCATAGAAAACTACATGTTTTAGTTACCAATAGTGTTTACGTAGTCAATATAAACAATGGGTGTTGATATAAACAATGTATATTGATCTGTTATAACAAGGTAAAATGCTGTTGGGGAAACAAGATAACCTGTGTGTCTGTGTGTGTGTGTGTGTGTGTGTGTCTGTGTGTGTGTTTGTTGAAATTAGTGCTTTTATATGGAAAAGATCTAAATTATTAGCTTCTGCAATAAATAATATAGATAATAATGCCTATAACTAAAGTTAGCAACAGTATACGACTATAAGAATGTTATTTAGGAATTTGGGGCAAATACCAAAAACTATCAAAAAGAGTTGAAAGCAATTCAGGGAGTGAGAAATTTGAAGTATGGGGGGATCTAATTTTTTCATATCAAACCTTGTAGAAGTTTTAAATGATACACATGTGTAACTATGCTAAAAATAGCCCCCTAAATTATAAATAAAAGGAAATCATGGGAGAAGACAGACTTGATAGATCCAAGAGGTGTAATGTTAGGAGTTCTAGGAGGTTAAAAAAAAATAAAATGTGAGAGAAAATAGTGTGATTATATTAGAAGAAACCTACATCTGCAACATGAAGAGTGCCCCAGTCTCTCTAATCCAAGCTTTAATTAGGATGGATGAGAAAAAAAAGATAATAGGCATATTCCTATAAAACTTTCAAACTCCAAAGATAATGATAAAATCTTACAAAATTCCAAATAAAAAAAACATTACTTGCAAAGGACAGATAATCAGACATACATTACATTTCCTGTGTGCACTTCTGGAGACTGGAAGGTGGTGGGATAATTGTAGTTGACCAGAAGATTACACCCATGAAGCTTAGGCTAGGCTAAGCTAAGCTATCAGTTACCTCATAGGGAGAAAGATGTTTGCAGATGTGTGAGAATTCAGAGATTAGAGAAGTCTTGAGAAAATACACCAGTCAACAAAAGGGCTTAGACAGTGACTCTAGGATATGAGAAGATAATGAAGGGAAATAGTGGTAAGCAATGATCTTGGCAGTATACACAATTTTCTTTTCTTTTTTTTTTCATTATACTTTAAGTTCTAGGGTACATGTGCACAATGTGCAGGTTTGTTACATATGTATACATGCACCATGTTGGTGTGCTGCACCCATTAACTCGTCATTTACATTAGGTATATCTCCTAATGCTTTCCCTCCCCCCTCCCCCCACCCCACAACAGGCCCCGGTGTGTGATGTTCCCCTTCCTGTGTCCAAGTGTTCTCATTGTTCAACTCCCACCTATGAGTCAGAACGTGTGGTTTTTTTTTTTATTATTATACTTTAAGTTTTAGGGTACATGTGCACAACGTGCAGGTTAGTTACATATGTATACATGTGCCATATTGGTGTGCTGCACCCAATAACTCGTCATTTAACATTAGGTATATGTCCTAATGCTATCCCTCCCCTCTCCCCGCACCCTACAACAGTCCCCGGAGTGTAATGTTCTCCTTCCTGTGTCCATGTGTTCTCATTGTTTATTTCCCACCTATGAGTGAGAACATGCGGTGTTTGGTTTTTGGTCCTTGCTGAGAATGATTGTTTCCAGTTTCATCCATGTCCCTACAAAGGACATGAACTCATCATTTTTTATGGCTGCATAGTATTCCATGGTGTATATGTGCCACATTTTCTTAATCCAATCTATCATTGTTGGACATTTGGGTTGGTTCCAAGTCTTTGCTATTGTGAATAGTGCCGCAATAAACATATGTGTACATCTGTCTTTATAGCAGCATGATTTATAATCCTTTGGGTATATACTCAGTAATGGGAAGGCTGGGTCAAATGGTATTTCTAGTTCTAGATCCAGGAGGAATCGCCACACTGCCTTCCACAATGGTTGAAATAGTTTACAGTCCCACCAACAGTGTAAAAGTGTTCCTATTTCTCCTCGTCCTCTCCAGCACCTGTTGTTTCCTGACTTTTTAATGATCACCATTCTAACTGGTGTGAGATGGTATCTTGTGGTTTTGATTTGCATTTCTCTGATGGCCAGTGATCATGAGCATTTTTTCATGTGTCTTTTGGCTGCATAAATGTCTTCTTTTGAGAAGTGTCTGTTCATATCCTTCACTCACTTTTTGATGGGGTTGTTTGTTTTTTTCTTGTAAATTTGTTTGAGTTCATTGTAGATTCTGGATATTAGCCCTTTGTCAGATGAGTAGTTTGCAAAAATATTCTCCCATTCTGTAGGTGGCCTGTTCACTCTGATGGTAGTTTCTTTTGCTGTGCAGAAGCTCTTTAGTTTAACTAGATCCCATTTGTCAATTTTGGCTTTTGTTGCCATTGGTTTTGGTGTTTTAGGCATGAAGTCCTTGCCCATGCCTGTGTCCTGAATGGTATCGACTAGGTTTTCTTCCAGGGTTTTTATGGTTTTAGGTCTAACATTTAAGTCTTTAATCCATCTTAAGTTAATTTTTGTATAAGGTATAAGGAAGGGATCCAGTTTCAGCTTTTGACATACGGCTAGTCAGTTTTCCCAGCACCATTTATTAAATAGGGAATCGTTTCCCCATTTCTTGTTTTTGTCAGGTTTGTCAAAGATCAGATGGTTGTAGATGTGTGATATTATTTCTGAGGCCTCTGTTCTGTTCCATTGGTCTATATCTCTGTTTTGGTACCAGTACCATGTTTTGAAAAGATCAACAGAATTGATAGACCACTAGCAAGACTAATAAAGAAGAAAAGAGAGAAGAATCAAATAGATGCAATAAAAAATCATAAAGGGGATATCACCACTGATCCCACAGAAATATAAACTACCATCAGAGAATACTGTAAACACCTGTACTCAAATAAACTAGAAAATCTAGAAGAAATGGATAAATTCCTGGGCAGATACACCCTCCCAAGACTAAACCAGGAAGAAGTTGAATCTCTGAATAGAACAATAACAGGCTCTGAAATTGAGGCAATAATTAATAGCTTACCAACCAAAGAAGTCCAGGACCAAACGGATTCATAGTCGAATTCTACCAGAGGTACAAGGAGGAGCTGGTACCATTCCTTCTGAAACTATTCCAATCAACAGCAAAAGAGGGAATCCTCCCTAACTCATTTTATGAGGCCAGCATCATCCTGATACCAAAGCCTGGCAGAGACATAACAAAAAAGGAGAACTTTAGACCAATATCCCTGATGAACATGGATGCAAAATCTTCAATAAAATACTGGCAAACTGAATCCGGCAGGACATCAAAAAGCTTATCCACCATGATCAAGTAGGCTTCATCCCTGGGATGGAAGGCTGGTTCAACATACACAAATCAATAAACATAATCCAGCATATAAACAGAACCAATGACAAAAACCACATGATTATCTCAATAGATGCAGAAAAGGCCTTTGACAAAATTCAACAGCGCTTCATGCTAAAAACTCTCAATAAATTAGGTATTGATGGGACGTATCTCAAAATAATAAGAGCTATTTATGACAAACCCACAGCCAATATCATACTGAATGGGCAAAAACTGGAAGCATTCCCTTTGAAAACTGGCACAAGACAGGGATGCCCTCTCTCACCACTCCTATTCAACATAGTGTTGGAAGTTCTGGCCAGGGCAATCAGGCAGGGGAAAGAAATAAAGGGTATTGAATTAGGAAAAGAGGAAGTCAAATTGTCCCTGTTTGCAGATGACATGATTGTATATCTAGAAAATCCCATCTTCTCAGCCCAAAAATCTCCTTAAGCTGATAAGCAACTTCAGCAAAGTCTCAGGATACAAAATCAATGTACAAAAATCACAGGCGTTCTTATACATCAATAACAGACAAACAAGAGAGCCAAATCATGAGTGAACTCCCATTCACAATTGCTTCAAAGAGAATAAAATACCTGGGAATCCAACTTGCAAGGGATGTGAGGGACCTCTTCAAGGAGAACTACAAACCACTGCTCAATGAAATAAAAGAGGACACAAACAAATGGAAGAACATTCCGTGCTCATGGGTAGGAAGAATCAATATCATGAAAATGGCTGTACTGCCCAAGGTAATTTATAGATTCAATGCCATCCCCATTAGGCTACCAATGACTTTCTTCACAGAATTGGAACAAACTACTTTAAAGTTCATATGGAACCAAAAAAGAGCCCACATTGCCAAGTCAATCCTAAGCCAAAAGAACAAAGCTGGAAGCATCATGCTACCTGACTTCACACTATACTACAAAGCTACAGTAACCACAATTTTCAGTCTCAGTGGCTAATGACCAACTGTTGGCACATGTTTTCTGTAAGTTTTAAAGAAGTTTTCTTTTTTTCTCCTCCGGCTTTCAATTTGAAAACTTTCAAACACATATAACATTTGAAAGACTGTTACCTAGTTTCACCAATTTCTCTTGTGGAATTTCTCTTCTAATTCAGGTATACTCTTTGGAGATGGCTCATTCCAGAGCAGGAGGGATAGAAAGTAAGCCTGCATTTTTTTTACTTGCCAGAAATTAAGGAAATGCTCAAAGACGAATGGACACATGTCAAAAGGGCAGAGAGCACATGCAGGAGATTGATTGGAGAGTACTTTTCATAAGATCCCCTGTAAGGGAGTAAGCAAAGCAGCACTGGCAGAGGAAGTTGAGTTGTGATGTGTTCATCTTGTGCACATGAAGAGTTCTGGACCTAGGATGACCCTTCAGAGTGTTCCGAATTGGGTCAATGGAGCTGGGCCCTTATACCCCACATGGACCAGTCATTTGAAGTGGCTTCCCCTAGAGAGGGGACATACCCTTGGGTGAGGAAGCTCCTTTCATAGAAGGCAATTCCTGGGTAGATGCCAGTTGTGAGCTCCCACATGCAACAATTCTTGCAGCTGGGGAAGAGTGCATTGGTACTAAAGTTAGTTCTGGACAGTATAGCTGAGCAATCCCTACCATCGTTCGCTTGCTTCGTAGAATATATTCACCCCATCTGGGAACAGCAGCTCTAGTATTCTGATTGGTCTCTTTTTCTGGAAATACAGAGGAGAGTAAGTAGGATTTATTCCAGTCTCTTTCATTACACCTTGTCTTCAGGCCACAACTAATACTGTCTCCTTGTGCTACTGATTGTAGATTTCCCCTTACCCTTGACTAACACCTCTACTGATCTAAGCCACTTGCTTTGTGGGTCCCTGAGGCCCTTATCACCACGCTTTCCTGAGGCTGTGACTGTAGAATTTGTTCATTTACTATCAAAATTGGGCAAAGGAGTATGAAGAGATACCTTTCATTTATACCCTTCATATGGCAAACATAATGTGTTCATTACCTGGGTGATAAAAATATGCTTCCCTATACTCACCATGTGGCAGAAACTCCACTTTTTCCTGATGATCAAGGTCTATTAGCCCTACATAGATGGTGACTCCTTTTCTTCCCCTCTGGTCTCTTGGCCCAAAATGTATTAAATGACCAGGTGGCAGGTTGCAGCTTAAAGTTTAACGGGCTGTGTCCACTGGTGGAACCAGGACCTCTAGATTAATAGAACCTAGCATTGCAGGGATGAGAAATACAAATAAAAATTGCTGAGTGGGTCATTGCGAATGACAGCAAGTGGGGCCATTCCTGCTGCTCCCCTTAATTTCCTGTCTGCATTTTACCTATTGCAGATGCAGTCACTATATAATGGTTTTTGATTTCAGGTATAACCTCATTCTGGAGCAGGGCACCCTATCGTCAAACGGTATCATCTTTAAGGGGTTGTCTTAAAGCCATGCGCTTTAGAATGACCTTTCATTGCTTGTCATGCTGGAAGCTTCTGAATGTTGCATTTTGTGATAGAAACAGTGGGTATCATTGTCATGTGCTCACATCTCCTTTGCGGTAAAGAAAAGGATCACTCATCAACATCCACCAGAGAACATCCATGAAGGCACTAAATAAGTAAGTATACAGAATACTAACCAGTTGAAATTAATCCAGCTTCTGTCATTGGCCCCCTTAGTGCTGGCATAATGGACAAAGCAGCCATGGTGACAGGGATGGAGGCTATGCCCGGGCCCAAAAGTATGAGTTCTGTCTCACCAAAGCTGAACTAGCTATTGCTGTGCTCACACCGTGGTCATATGCTCACATCTCCTTTGCTGTAAAGAGAGTCCGTTGGTCCAAGACAATGTTATGTGGAATATGGTTAAAGTGAACCAGAAACATAAGCTCTCAGGTAGTGGTTCTGGCTAAGGGTCTACAGGCAGAAAGGTCAAATCCGTGTTGTAATATATGTTGATTCTTGTCAAAGTGATTTATTTCCAGTTTCAGAGTGGAGAGAGTCCAGTGTAATCCATTTACCAACAACTATCTGGTTGATTTCTTTGAGGGAATGTGCTATATTGGGGGCTCAGCTTTGTGTCTGTTACTGGTAGGTTGGATCATCTGTAGTAGCATAGCAGTAGCTAGTTCAGCCTTGGTGAGGGAGAGCCCATACTGTTGGTCCCATGCATAGCCTCCATCCCTGTTACTATGGCTGCTTTGTCCTAAATTATACTAGCACTAAGACCGCCAATGACAGAAGCTGGATAATTTCAGTTGGTTAGTATTCCGTATACTTACTTGTTTAGTGCCTTCTTCATGGAGAATGTTCTCTGGTGGGTGTTAATGAGTCACCCAAAGATCCTCACACTTTGAGTTTACCCCCCAGGTCCATTCTCATGCCCCTTTTCCAGGAAAACCTGTTAAAAGTCTTGGCAATCTTTTAGATGAGAGTTGAGGCCCTGAGCTAGCAGAGCGGCAGTGAGAATATAAATAAACAATGATATATGAGTGGAATTTTAAGTTAAGCTTGTGACATTTTGGAGACCTGAAAATTCCTAATCTGATTGATTAGGAAGATCAGAAGTTTATTTATTTATCTACTTATTTATTTATTTATTTATTTGAGATGGAGTCTCGCTTTGTTGCCTAGGCTGGAGTGCATGGCACAATCTCAGCTTTCTGCAGCCTCCGTCTCCTGGGTTCAAGTGATTCTCCTGCCTCAGCCTAATGAGTAGCTGGAATTATAGGTGCTCACCACCATGCCTGGCTAATTTTTTTGTGTTTTTAGTGGAGATGGGGTTTCACATTTTGGCCAGGCTGGTCTTGAACTCCTGACCTCAAGTGATCCACCTGCTTCAGCCTCCCAAAGTGCTGGGATTACAAGCATGAGCCACAGCACCTGGCCAATTTATTTATTTTTAATTTCTCATTTATTTTTAATTTGGATAGGAGAACCTTATTTCTCACAAAGGGTTGCAGCCTACAGGGTGGCCATTCAGACAGGCTAGGAAGCGTAGCCTCCGGCCAGAAGCCATAAACAGATACTTCAAGGGAGGGGCAAAGAGCTGGAATTTATACTGAGCAGGATGGCCAAATATACATATTTAATAAGTTATAGGAGGAGTCATGAGTATTTATGAAAGGAGAAACAGGTGCATGCACAATTGAGCTTCATACTCCTTCACAGGTCCCATGTACAAAAAATGGCAGTGTTAGCATGATCTGAGAGTGGAATTGTTGGTCCTCTGATGCCAAAAGGTGAAGCAAAGGACATTAAAACCCTTATGTACATTCTTCGTAGATTGGCCAGAACCACTCCGTGGTCATTGGTCTCTTATTGGGTGAAAAGGAGGGGAAGCATCAGGCTGTTGGTTGATATCAGTGGTGTAGTTTTTTGAAAGGGTTGGTTTCTGCTAAGCCCTTAGGGAAGAAAGGCTAATTATGGTTAGCAAGGTAGGGAGTATAACGAGATATGTCTGACCTCTCCATCCCATCAAGACTGAGAACTCAGTTTTCAAGGTTACTCTGGGGTTCCTTTGGCCAAGAAACAGTCTGTTTAATCAATTGAAGGGGCTTAGAATTTTATTTTTAGTTTACATTCTCTCTCTTTTGGCCAAGACCTGCCAGACTTCTTTTGTCCCGTATCATTGCTGGGGTGATGTGGCTACCTGCTCCAGGTCCATGGGACCCTTGTGGCAGAGGGACTTAGAGCCAAAAGACTTACAGCCAACTAAACATTTTATGCCAGATGAGAATGGAGGTGGGCAGGTAACTATCAACACTTAAAACCTTTTAAGCATCGTAAGAGCCAAAAACCAAAGCCAAAATGTAAGGTTATAAAAGTGACTTATCAGTTCTATGCATTGAGCTACTACAATCTTGGTGTTAGTTACAGACTTGTAGCCGTTAGCTATATAAAACATAAGCATTTTGCTAAAACCATTTTAAGCTAAGGAATTTAGAGATTTTGTTGCTCTGCAATGCCTTTTGCCATCTCTTTAGTAATTTATCTTAAGGTGGCTGAAAAATTTCTTATTATATCATTATTTGTGTGAACCCCGTAACTGGGAACAACTATACTGAGAAGGCTTTGTCACCAGGTGTCTTGATATTCTCTTAGTAATTCTCATTTAATTCTATGGAAAGCAGGAAATTCTTTATAGTTGGGATGGATGGCAAGGGACCACAGGATGGCTGAGGAGGAAAAGTCTCTCAAAAATTTGCCAGCTCTTTAGGCAATCTGTGTGCCTGTCCTTGATTTGGAGAGTCTGAACTAATTCTGTCCCTCAAAACTGGCCCTTACAATCTCACACACCCACATTTTCCTCCATAGTCCCTGGGCCTAGAGGGAGGGTGCATCTATTGTTTTAGCAGCAAGGCAATGGCAATGAAAAAAAGACTGGGTCCAATAAGATTACAAATGAGGGACATTCACAGCCTTTGTAGAATCATCTCTGTTTTTTACAATATCATGATTCTGGTTTTCTCAGAAGAAGTAAAACAGTGAGAGATAAATAACATCAATAATTTGACAACCAAAAGAGAATGTGTATGTCAGAATGGAGAAAAGAACCTATTCCGTTAGGGAGCCAACTAAAAACATCATGTAGAAATTAATTTTAATTGAGACAGAAGATTTAGGAAAAAGTTGCTCTGTAGGTTGGAGACACAAATTTTATTTTAGACCAGCAGACTATTAGAAATGCTGGTACAAAACTCAAGAAAGGAGTCAGAATTAAAGACAAACACATAGCTGTGTCATAATCCTACCCATTTCATAACTGAGAAGTAGGGGAGAAAAGATTGTTGTCGCCTCTCTAATATACCCATTATAATCTTCAACCTGCTGAGTACTGGGGGATTAGGATCATGGGAGAACAAACACATAAACAACAGCTAACGCAAGAAAATGGATTTAATCAGGTTTAAAGCTTAGTCTTATGTAAGAATTTAAACATTTCGTTTCAATAATGCTTAGCGTCTTGGAATAATTGCTTAGGGTCTCAGATAGCTTCTCTCTCTAAGACAACATCTGAGTATGTGGTGCTGGGTGGCTTCTGTGATGTTACGGCTTAAGGAAGGCAGGATTCCCAGATTTGCATATTATCCCAAGGCTCTTCTGGTTGCCATGGCGATGTCCTTTGTTTGCTGGCTGCTGCTGCTCTCAGCATTTGGATTACTTCCCCCACAGTTTGGTCAGAGCCTAGTGATGCTGCTGGTTGACAAAGCCTCTGGTATTGGGGAGCCCTCTGGATGTGAGCTGGAGTCAGCTCAGGCTGGGTGGCTCACTCTGAGCCTCCATCTTCACTTCCACACAGAAGCCTCACCTGGCAAGCTCCCTAGCAAGATGCTCTAGGGCTGGCATTTGCCAGCCTTGAGAAAGCTAAACTCATAGGCTCAGGTGCAAAGTTATTTTGACACTTTCTTGGTTATTTGCCTTTTAATTTGTTTAGTATCTATCATTGGCCACCCTCCTTCCTCTAACACATACACACATTAGAATATAAGCTCATGATAATGGGGATCTTGTAATTCTTGTTCATTGCTGAATCACAAGCTCCAGGAAAAGTACCTGTCACATCATTGGCTAAGAATAGGCTTCTGTTAAATCAATGAAGGGAGGAAGGACAAAAATAATAGATGAAATCCCTAAGGAAGAACATGTCAAGTGAGAACAAGATGAGGACTAAAGTGTTTAGTACATCTTCTACTTTCTATTTTAGAGGCAGAAGGCAAAAGAGGCTCTAGGGAAGCAAAGTGAGAACTATTCAAGAGAAGTGTGCAGAGGTTGGGAGTGTAAAAGTGGGGCAAGCATGCATCAGTAGAGAGAGGTGATCACTGTTGCATAAAGCTTCAGAAGTTGAGCAGGAGTAACGGAATTGGCAATTTGAAGGTTATTGGTAATGTCAGGGAAAGTGGTACCAAGACATGAACCTGGGAAACTCAGTTTCAAGGAATTGTGCCGTAAAAGGGAGAAGAGAATTGCAGCAGGTGGTCTTTTATGAAGATTGAAGTGAAGGGAAGAAGAATTAGGATATGCCACCTGACTCTTCAGAGCAAAAGACTCACGGAAGACTTTTTTTTTTTTTTTGCCTCCAAGACAGAAGAGACTTGGTGTATTGGTATGTAGGGAGGAACTGGTGGAGAGGAAAATGAGGAAGACTGAAGAAGATGGTTAATGAATTTAGACCTCAGAACTTGACTGGGAAGGAATGAGATCAGCCTTAGAAAGGAAGATAAGAAAATAAGAATGGATGGAAAATAGGAAATCTGAAGCAAATGGAAGGAAAATAGAAGAATTCACATCCGATTTTGCTCAGTACAGAGGTGTCCAGCTTATTGGCTAAGAATATGTGTGTGCAGACCCCTGTGAAAATTGCATGGTGAAACAGGGCCATGTCACAAGGTGTGGCTCCTTACTGCCCACACTTCTTTGACCCTTTATTGACTCAAAGTGAGTGGCCACACTCCCCTTCCTTTAGAGAGAGTGCTTTAAACATTCTTGTTTAAATTCAGGTAGGAGACTTGTTTAAGTTCTGAGTGTCTTGTCTCTATAGTGTAATCAGTTTCTAAAGAGAGGCCTGGGTGCCTTAGGGTTCCCCAGAATCAATATGAGGACCTCAAATCTCAGACTCAACCCTGTTCATGATTCTGGGTTATGTAAGTAATATGAATAATTTCAGTACTACAAATCTCAGGTTTCTTTGTCCCTCAGCAATGCTGACTCATTATTAAATAAATTTTATTTATGCTAAATTTTCCTCTTAATTGGTCCTCTTAAGAATGTCTTGTTTTAGATTATCTTATGGTAATTAAGAGTTTATGAATTATATGCTAATGGGAAAATCTAACTTCACGTATCTTCTTTATTCTGATTTCATCTATACGAATTTTGTAAAATGTAAAATTGGGCAAGGTAAAAGCCACTCCACAGACAAGGAATTACATAATGTGTATATTTGGAATTGAAATGTTTATTTAAATTTTTTTATTAATAAAAGTTTATATAAAGTGATGTTTGTTTATACTCTTTGATCATCAATCATTTATTCATTGATTATGTATTTATTAGTCATCTATGTGCAGGTTCTGTTACAGGTGCTAGGAATATAAATGCAGAAAAGATATAGTCCCTGAATCTTAGGAGTTTATGGTCTAGTTATGGGAGACAGTATAATCAAGTAATCAACTGAGTACAATGGATAGTGTATGTGCCCAAAAGAGAGAGTTGTCAATTCTGGTTAAGAAGGATGGGAAACTTCTATAAAGGAAGGTTTTACTGTTGAAATGGTGTCTGAATTCTAAAGGGCTACAAGTTATCTTCATTAAGTTTGCTATTAGAGGATAAAATTTTGCGGGCAAAGAACTCATCTTATGCAAATTTGTGTTCCCATACAAGGGAAGAATTTGTCAGTAAATGAAAGATAAAGGCTTCCAAAGAATCATGAAGTTTAAAATTATAATAAAAGGTTTTTTTTTTTTACCAGTACCAGTAGGTGGCAGTGTAACCTCATTAAAAAAAGACTGATGTAAGGATGAAAATTACTTTCCTGATTTTCCAGTCCTGATAATGAGGGTCTTCTGGGTTAAAAATGGATAAGAAAAAGTGGTTTTGAAATTTTTTTCTCTGCAGGCCAGCTTTTCCTTGAATAAGCCGCTGTCTCATTCCTCCCCTGCTTCTCATTCATCCTGAAAATCTACATAAAATTGCCTTGGACACCTCCCCTTCCAAGGCCTGTGGGAGTCAGAAGCCCTTCTCAAGATTTCTGCACGGCACTGACCCAGAAACAAAACTAAGCTCCCTGCTTGATGTCCACTAAAAGCCCATTCACATAAAACATTCATGATTTTAAGTGCCTTTAGTGAAGATTTGAGGAAAGGATAGCAGCAGAGTGTATACAGCAGCAACAAAGCAACCTCTAATGGATCAGGCAGCCTCTCTTGTCCCAAAATGTTCCTTGGCCACCCACCACTATGGAATTTTACTGAATTTCTTTTTGTCAGCCTTTCTCTATCTAGTTGGCTCCTCTTTTTCCCTGCTCAGCCCTGTAATTTCAATTTTTTTATCTCTTCTCCATTCCTTCTTCACTCTAACTCTTTCTTCTTTTCTTTACCTCCCTCTTCCCTCCTCTTCCCTCCGTCTTCCTCTTTCTTTCTCCCCTCCAAACCCACCAATGTGCTCTGTGGTAGTGAGCCCTTAACTTAACAAAATCCCTCCTCTTTCTCCTCCTCCTCCCCACCATTGCCAAAAGGCAGCAGTGCCAGTTCATTACCCTGAAACAGAAAGCACGACAGTAATTTCAGTGTAATAAAAATGCTTTAAAAAACACTTCGCTGCAGATTTTTTTTAAATTAAGAAAATTGTGGTGGTTGCAGGTTTTTGCTAAGCAGGGTATAAATGAGTTTGTTAATATTCTCTACTCCTCCATCCATCTCCCATTTGCCTAGAAAATAAATCCCAGTTACTATCTGACTATCAGTATTTATCTTATTTGCCATTGATGTTGTTTTTTTTGTTTTGTTTTTCCTTTAGGGTTTGTCTTGGCCCATTTTATGCTGCTAGAACAGAACACCACAGACAGAAATTTATAAGGAATAGAAGTTTATTTGCCTCCTGGTTCTGGAGGCTGGGAAGTCCAAGATCAAGGGGCTGCATAGATTGAGGTCCTTCTTGCTGACTCATAACATGGAAAGAGAGTTCACTGCATAGAAGAAAGGAGGCCAAACTCATTCTTCTATCATGAGCCTACTCCTGAAATAATGCACTCTCAGGATAATGGCATTAATCCATTCATGAAGGCAGAACACTCTTGATGTAATCACCTCTTAAGGGTCCTATTTCGTAACACTGTTGCATTGGGGATTAACCTTTCAACACATGAATATTGGGGGACACATTCAAACCATAACAAGAGTTCTTTGTGTGACTCTGTGTGGTTCAGCAAACTGTGATTGGTCTGCTATAGTGGACTTTCCCCTCACCTCCCAAATGTTTATTATGAAAAATTTCAATTTAAAGAAAGGTGGAAGGAATTGTTGAAAGAATATGTCATCTAGTTTCTACTGTTGTTAACATTGTGTCATAGTTGCCTTTTCATCCATCCAAGCACCCATCCATCTAGCCACCTTATAATTACTATTATTATTATTACTATTATTTTTAAAGGCACCTCTATTAAAGCAACCATCTTATTTTTTGATTTTATTTATTTTCAAAGTTAGTTGTAGACATTAGTATACTTTATTCCTAGACATTTTAGCGTGAACATAATTAACTGGAGTATAATACTTGTTTTCAATTTCTTTTTATTTTTGAGGTAAAATTGACATAAAGTGAAATCCAAGTCTTAAGTGTACCACCAGATAAATTTTGATAAATTCGTTATGCCTGGGCTTCACACACCCTATTCAATATATAGAAAATTTCCAGAGAATTTATTTTGTTGTTTTTTTCACACACTAAGTTCTAGACTTTTCCAGGTACGAGGGAACTATTAGGGGGGAAAGTACGTGTTATAGTAAAAAAGATTTTAGGTGTGTTTGTTTTTAAGGTGCAGAAACACATCGCAGATTAAGGTCTGCATCTGGGCTTTTTGTTATTGTTCCGGTTTGATCTCAGTGACATTACAAGCAAGCAGAAACACTCAGATATGAAATGGCCAGTGCCTGTGAGTTAAGACCAGGAACTAGGTCTATTTTTTTGATATGTATCTCAACTACCTGGAATACTTTATACTTTTGGCACTCAATAAATATTTGTTGCTGCCAGACGATCTGCCACAAAAATTTACTGGGTCTATTTTATGGCTATTGTTTGTCCACCTTGAAAATAATCATGGGATCATAGAAGTCAAAGTCATGGAGAGCAGCACACAGGTTTCTCAGCTGTTGATCTGTTCTTTACAGTAAAGCAGGGTTAAATGTAGAAGGTATGATACTGAGAGCTTCTCAAAGGTACAGAGGTGAATAGAGGAAAAAGAGCAGATAAATTCAGACAGAATGTCGTTAAGGTCCTAGCAGAAAAAAGACCTGAATTCTGAGTTCTCTTATGCTTTCTACTGGAGTTCTGACTCTGTGCTTGACCTTTCCAGGGCCTGCAGGTGCATGAAGATGGGTGGTTACTATTCCTAGAAAATGTTTATGTAGAAAAATACTGATACATGCTGATATGGTTTGACTGTGTCCCCACCCAAATCTCATCTTGAATGGAACATATTGCAAAGTGGTAGCATGATATTTTACTAAACTAAGTTACTGTCAAGACATTCAGAGATATTTTTAAATGGTACACCAAATTTCAACACCCTAAATGCTCACTCAAGCTGATTACAAACGACTGCTTGCCGTTCTTTGTTTATGGGTGTGATTACCACCTGCAGTAACTTAAAGACAACTATTCAGGGTGAAATCTGCCTCTGAATTGCCATCCTGGTCAGAAATCTTTTCCTTCCCAAGTGGAAATGTTCTCCAGAAGAAATAATAACAATAGTATTTTGGTTAGTATTCAGTTGTGGAGAGTAAAACTCACTCTAGCTAGTTTAAGCAGTAAGATGTTAATCACGGAGCATTAAATGGCTCACAGATTTTAGGTTGAGTGTCCAGGAATGGTTCCCAAAGCCACATTGGCCGTCAAGGGATTATGCCTTTGCCACTGTCAGAAAGCCATGGTATAAGAAAGATACCATCACAGCTGTTAGCTCTAGAGCCTCTGCTATCAGTGGAAAATAGCCTACCAAGTTAGGAAACCTTGCGACAGCTGCTGTCCCAGGCTGTGCCACTGCAGTTCTAAGGCACATCAACAAAATTGGATTCCAGACTCTAGGCTGAGTATTATTCCTGGAAACTCGACCTAGAAGTTTAACATCTGATTGTAGGAATTTAAATCTAGAATCCTAGGTGCAAGGGATTGGGAAATGGTGCAAGGGATTTAGTCTCATTATATTAAAAGAAGTTAGAATGCATGCTTACTGGCCAGTGTTTACTAGAAATATCTAACATTTGTCAAGAATGTGTACGTGAGTCATGGTGATTACTTCTTCACATGAATCATCTGAGTCTTACAAGCACCCAATTAGGTAGTTACGTCCTATTAGTGAGATACTATTATTATAGCCACTTTTACAGGTGAGGAATCTGCTGGTAGGAAAAGTTATTCTCTCAAGCTGGGGTCACAGAACAGAACATGGTGAAATTGGCATTTGAACCTAAGTGTGTTTGACTCTAAATTCTGGAATATGGTTTCTTAACAATCATACTATACTGTTTCTACTTTCTTTACTAATTAAGTGAAAAGAAAATTAGTTTAAAAGATATTTGGATATTATCAATCATCAAGACACTGTGCTAAGATCATACATTTTTTTTTTTTTTTTTTTTTGAGATAGAGTCTTGCCTGTCACCCAACCTGAAGTGCAGTGGCATGATCTCGGCTCACTGCAGACTCTGCATCCTGGGTTCAAGCAGTTCTCCTGCCTCAGTCCCCAAGTAACTGGGATTACAGGTGTGTGCCACCACGCCTGGCTAATTTTTGTATTTTTAGTAGAGATGGGGTTTCACCATGTTGGCCAGACGGGTCTCGAACTCCTGACCTTGCGATCTGCCTGCCTTGGCCTCCCAAAGTCCTGGGGTTACATGCGTGAGGATAGCATTAATCTAGAGGTAAACTATAGGCACAATTATTATGCAAGGTAGGAAGTAAATGTCATAAGAGAGTATAGACAAAATGCTTTTGGAATTATTTGGAGAGATTTACTCAGAGAATTCAGGAAGAAGTTTAGCTAACACTGGGCTTTGAAGGGTAAGTGGTTTTTGAACATTCAGAAAAGGAAGAAGGTTAGTTGTATCAGGCTGTTCTCATGCTGCTAATAAAGACATACATGAGACTCAGTAATTTATAAAGAAAAGAGGTTTAAATGACTTATAGTTCAGCATGTCTTGGGGAGGCCTCATGAAACTTACAATCATGGCAGAAGAGGAAGCAAACACATCCTTCACATGGTGGCAGCAAGGAAAAGTGCAGAGCTGATATGATTTGGCTGTGTCCCCACCCAGATCTCATCTTGAATTCCCATGTGTTGTGGGAGGGACCCAGTGGGAGGTGATTGAATGATGGGGGCAGGTATTTCCCATGCTATTCTCATGATAGTGAATAAGTCTCATGAGATCTTATGGTTCTACAAGGGGGAGTTTCCCTGCACAAGCTTTCTTTGTCTGCTGCCATTCATGTAAGATGTGACGTGCTCCTCTTTGCCTTCCACCATGATTGTGAGGCTTCCCCGGCCACGTAGAATTGTGAGTTCTCTGTTAAACTTCTTTCCTTTGTAAATTGCCCAGTCTCAGGTATGTTTTTATCAGCAGAATGAAATGAACTAACACAGTAAATTGGTACCAGTAGCATGGGGTGCTGCTGAAAAGATACCCAAAAATGTGCAAGCGACTTTGGAACTGTGTAACGGGCAGGGATTGGAAGAGTTTGGAGGGCTCAGAAGAAGACAGGAAAATGTGGGACAGTTTGGAACTTCCTAGAGACTTGTTGAATGGCTTTGCCCAAAATGCTGATAGTGATATGGAAAATAAAGTCCAGGCTGAGGTGGTCTCAGATGGAGATGAGGAACTTGGGAACTGGAGCAGAGGTGACTCTTGTTATATTTCAGCAAAGAGACTGGCAGCATTTTGCCCCTGCCTTAGAGATTTGTGGAACTTTGAACTTGAGAGATGATTTAGGGTATCTGGTGGGAGAAATTTCCAAGCAGCAAAGCATTCAAGATGTAACTAGGATGTGGTTAAAGGCATTCAGTTTTATAAGGGAAGCAGAGCATAAAAGTTTGGAAAATTTGCAGCCTGACAATGTGATAGAAAAGAAAATCCCATTTTCTGAGGAAAAATCCAAGCCGGCTGCAGAAATTTGCATATGTAATGAGGAGCTGAATGTTAATCCCCAAGACAATGGGGAAAATGTCTCCAGGGCATGTCAGAGGTCTTCATGGCAGCCCTTCCCATTACAGGCCTAGAGGCCTAGGAGGAAAAGTGGTTTTGTGGTCTGGGCCCAGGGTCCCGTGCTGTGTGCAGCCTAGGGACTTGGTGCCCTATGTCCCAGGCAGTCTAGCTGTGACTGAAAGGGGCCAATGTAGAGCTCAGGCCATGGCTTCAGAGGGTGCAAGCCTGAAGCCTTGGCAGCTTCCATGTGGTCTTGAGCCTGCCAGTGCACAGAAATCAAGAATTGGGGTTTGGAAACCTCCTCCTAGATTTCAAAGGATGTATGGAAATGCTTGGATGTCCAGGCAGAAGTTTGCCACCGGGACAGGGCCCTCATGAAGAACCTCTGCTAGGGCAGTGCAGAAGGAAAATGTCAGGTGGGCGCCCCCACACATAGTCCCCACTGGGGCACCATGTAGTGGAGCTGTGAGAAGAAAGTCACCATCCTGCAGACCCCAGAATGGTAGATCCACTGACAGCATGCACTATGTGCCTGGAAAAGCTGCAAACACTCAACATCAGCCTGTGAAAGCAGCAGGGAGTGGGGCTGTGCCCTGCAAAGCCACAGCGGTGGAGCTGCCCATGACCATAGGAACCCACCTCTTACATCAGCATGCGCTGGGTGTGAGACATGGAGTCAAAGGAGATCATTTTGGATCTTTAAGGTTTGACTGCCCTGCTGGATTTTGGACTGTCATGGGGCCTCTAACCCCTTTGTTTTGGCCAATTTCTGCCATTTGGAATGGCTGTATTTCTCCATTGCCTATACCCCTATTGTATCTAGGAAGTAACTAACTTGCTTTTGATTTTACAGGCTCATAGGCAGAAGGGACTTGCCTTGTCTCGGATGAGACTTTGGACAGTGGACTTTTGAGTTAATGCTGAAATGAGTTAAGACTTTGGGGGACTGTTGGGAAGGCATGATTGGTGTTGAAATATGAGGACATGAGATTTGGGATGGACCAGGGGCAGAATGATATGGTTTGGCTCTGTGTCCCCAACCAAATCTCATCTTGAATTCCCGTGTGTTGTGGGAGGGACCTGGTGGGAGGCAATTGAATCACTGTGGCAGGTCTTCCTGTGCTGTTCTCATGGTATTGAATAAGTCTCACAAGATCTGATAGTTCCATAAGGGGGAGTTTCCCTGCACAAGCCCCCTCTCTTTGCCTGCTGCCATCCGTGTAAGATGTGACTTGCTCCTCCTTGTCTTCTACCATGATTGTGAGGGTTCCCCAGCCACATGGAACTGTAAGTCCAACTAAACCTCTTTCTTTTGTAAATTGCCCTTTCTCAGGTACATCTTTATTAGCAGCATGAAAACAGACTAATACAAGAGTGAAGGGGGGGAAAGCCCCTTATAAAACTATCAGATCTTGTGAGAACTCACTGTCACTAGAACAGCATGGAGGTCACTGTCCCCATTATTCATTTACCTCCCACCAGGTCCTCCTGTGACATGTGGGGATTATGTGAACTCAAGTTCAAGATGAGATTTGGGTGAGGACAGAGCTAAACCATATCAGTAGTTGATAGTCATGGAAGCTGGAAATCCTGAGGCATGTGTGGACTAATTGCACATATTCCAATTTGGCTAGCATGAACAGCAAATAAAATGGAGCAGAGGAGAATATGGCTGAAAAGGCTTTGAATGCTAAGTCATTTGGAATTGCTTTTGTAGATTGTCAGGAACCCTGAAGTTCCTTGAGCAGAGGGATTACATGAGAGCTCTGTTACATGAAGATATTAGGATCTTTTGGATAATCTGGAGTTGGAGGACTAGAGATCAAATTAGATTGGAGCTATACCTTTACAAAAAATAAAAATTAGCAGGCATGGTGATGCGTACCTGTAGTCCAAGCTACTTGGGAGGCTGAGGTGGGAGGATCACTTCAGCCTGGGCAGTTGAGGCTGCAGTGAACCAAAATGGTGCCACTGTACTCCAGCCTGGGTGACAGAGAGAGAGCCTATCTCAAAAAAAAAATTGGAAGCTGATATAATGACTTTTGAGAACTGACAGACAGATACTCTAATTTGATGACAGTGGAAGTGAGATGAACTGGGTATGAGGATTAGAATAAAGAGAGCTGTACTTAGCAGTTCTTAACAACTAATTGGATGTTGATAGCAAGGAAGAGAGAAGAGTCAGATTATTCTGAGGTTTCCTTCCTGGCTCATGAGAACAATGGTTTCATTAATAAAAGTGTATAAGGGCATAAGAAGTGCATAAGTTCTTAAGAAGAACATACTTACATGGGAAATTAATGAGTTTGATTTTGGATTTTTCAAGTGAAAACACTGGTGTGACAACCCAAGAGACATGGCCAACAAATTTGAAAATGTGGAATGGGAGATCAGAAGAGAAGTCAGACTAGAAGCATAAGATTTTAAATTTATCTGCATGTAGCAGTTCTCAAGATAGCTACACTTCAGTAGCACCTGGAGAGCTTTAAAAAATACATGCACTGGACCCCAGAGATTCTGATTTAATTGGTAAGGCTAAACATTTTGATTTAATCAGTTTGGTCTGTGATGCAGATTTAATTAGTATAGGGTAAGGACCTGGCATTTTTATAGTTTGTAAAGCTCCCCAGATGATTCTAATGTAAAACCATGTTTGATAACTACTGACAGAGGTAATTCATGAGCCATGAGGTTGGGCAGGATTTGAAAAGGATAGTATAAAAAGAGTGAAAAGAAAGTTAATGGTAGAGCCCTTTATAGCATTTATGTTCAATGAGTAGGAAGAGAAGTCAGACAATAGGCAAAGAGGTAGAAAATAAACGAGGAAAAGAGCCAGAGAGTTGAGAGGAGTCAGCAATGCCACATGCCACAGAGAGCAGAGGAGACTTCTAAGAAAGGGTTTAATAGTGGCAGGGGGTGGCATTGGAGGACATGTTATAATTTGCTGTGTACATGCTTGTTGACTGTTCTCTCCTGGTTAAGTTACAAATTCATAATTGAAGAAGCTGAGAAAGTGGTTAGACAGGCAGGTTTACTGGGGTAAGCCTTGAGGTGAGTGAAATGATCTCAGAACTTAGTTGGAGTTTTGGAATCCAGGATTTCAGAAATGTAGCAAACCTGCATGATGACAATCCAGTGGGCATAGTTCTGAGAGAGGAGTGCTGTAGTGGCCAAACATGTTTTAGGAGTCTAGGTCAGACAACTGTGAGGTTACAATTCAGTGGATCTTCACATGTATGATTAAATCAGCTATGATGTGACAAGACTTGTATCAAGGAGAATGCTGAACCAGATGCCTGAAGTCTTGTCTTTAACTGCTTATTTTAAAAATTGGCACATTGCAAGTGTATATGTTTATAGGGTACAATTTGATGTTTCAGTACATATCTGTATATGGATCATGTTGTATAATGATCCCATCAGGATAGTTAACGTGTCCTTCACTTCATGCATGTGTTTGTGGTGAGACCATTCAAAAACCTCCCCTCTAGCTATTTTGTGATACACAATATTTTGCTGTTAACCCTAGTCAGCCTACTGTGCAATAGAACACCAGAATTTATTCCTCCTATCTAATTGTAACTTTGTATCTGTTGATTAACCTCTCCCCTTCTTTCTCTTCTCCCTTCCCTCCCTTCCCTTCCCAGTTTCTGGTAACCATTGATCTACTCTCTTCTGCTATAAAATCAACATGTGAATTTTTTCAGATTCCATGTCTAAGTGAGATCATACGGTATTTGCGTTTCTGTGTCTGGCTTATTTCACTTAACATGATGTCATCTAGATTCATCACAGATTACATCACATTGATGTTGTTGCAAATAACAGGATTTTATTCTTTTTTATGGCTGAAGAGTATTCCAGTGTGCATATATACCACATTTTCTGTATTCATCCATTGTTGGACATGTAAGTTGATTCCATATCTTGGCCATTGGAACTAGTGCTGCAGTAAACATGGGGATATATATATATGTCTTCATCATACTGATCTCATTTACTTTGTATATATACCCAGTAGTGAAATTACTTGATTAGATAGTGGTTCTATTTTTAATTTTTTGAGGAACCTCCATATAGTTTTTTATAATGGCTGTATTAGCTTACAATCCCACCAACAGTGTGTAAGTGTTCCCCTTTTTTCACATCCTAATCAACACTTGTTTTCTTTTGTATTTTTGATAATAGCCATTCTGACTGGCATGAGGTTGCATCTCATTTTGGTTTTGATTTGCATTTTCCTGATAATTAGAGATGTTGCACATTTTTTCCATACCTGTTGGGCATTTTTAGTGTTCTTTTGAGAAATGTCTACTCAGGTCGTTTGCTCACTTTTAAATCAGATTTTTTTTTTTTTTGCTATTGAGTTATACAATTTTTTAAAAATATAATCTGGGCATTAACTCCTTGTCAGATATATAGTCTGCAAATATTTTCTCCTATTCTGTAGGTTTTCTTTTCTCTCTGTTGTTTCCATTGCTGTGCAAAAGCTTTTCATATTACTGTAATCCCATTTGTCTGTTTTTGCTTTTGTTGCCTGCACTTTTGAAGTCTTATTTTAAAAAAATGATTACCCAGCCCCATGTTGTGAAGTGTTTCCTCTATGTTTTATTCTATTTTATAGTTTCAGATTTTACTTTTAAATCTTAATCCATTTTGATTTGATTTTTGTATATGGTGCAAGGTAGCGGTCTAGTCTCATTCTTCTGTATGTGGATATCCACTTTTCCCAGCACCATTTATTGAAGAATCTTTTTACTTTTTAATTTTAGGTTCAGGGGGTGCAGGTGCAGGTTTGTTACACAGGTATATTGTGTGATGCTGAGGTTTGAAATTCTAATGATCCCATGACCCAAGTGGCAAATACAGTACCTGATAGGTAGTTTTCAACACTTGCCTCTCCCTCTTTTCTCCCTTTGTTTTGGAATTCCTAGTGTCTGTTGTTCCTGTCTTTGTTCCATTTGTACCCAGTATTTAGCTTCCACTTATGAGAATATGTGGTATTTAGTTTTCTGTTCCTGCGTTAATTTGCCCATGACAGTGGCCTTCAGTTTCATCCATGTTGCTTCAAAGGACATGATTTCGTTTTATTTTTATGTCTGTCTAGTATTCTATGCTGCATAAGTACATTTTCTTTATCCAATCCACCATTGATAGGTGCCTGGGTTGATTTCATGTCTTTGCTATTGTGAATAGTGCTGCACTAAACATGTGAATGCATGTATCTTTTTGGTATTAATAGAATGATTTATTTTTCTTTGGGTATATACCCAGTAATAGGATTGTTGGGTTGAATGATAATTTTATTTTCAGTTCTTTGAGGAATCTCCAAACTGCTTTTCACAGGAGCTGAGGTAGTTTACATTCCCACCAACAGTGTATAAACATTCCCTTTTCTCTGCAACCTCACTGTTATCTATTAGTTTTTGACTTTTTATTAATAGCCATTCTGGCTGGTATTAGATGGTATCTCACTGTAGTTTTGATTTGCATTTCTCTAATGATTAGTGATGCTGAGCATTTTTTTGTGTGTTTCTTGGCTGCTTCTATGTCTTCTTTTGAGCAGTGTCTGTTCATATCCTTTGCCCGTTTTTTTTTTTTTTTTTTTTTTTTTTGAGACAAGGCCTTGCTCTGTTGCCAAGGCTGGAGTGCAGTGGCATTATCATGACTCACTGCAGCCTCGACCTCTGGGGCTCAAGCAATCCTCCCACCTTAGCCTCTTGAGTAGCTGGGACCACAGGTATACGTAAACACACCCAGCCAATTTTTAATTTTTTGGTGGAGGCGAGGTCTCATTTTATTTCCCAGGCTGGTCTTGAACTCCTGGGCTCAAGGAACTCACCCACCTCTGCCTCCCAAATTGCTGGGATTACAGCTGTGAGCCACCGTGCCCGGCCTGCCCAATTTTAATGGGGTTATTTGACTTTTGCTTGTTGATTTGTTTAGTTCCTTATAGATTCTGGGCACTAGTCCTTTGTTGGATGTATAGTTTGTACATATTTTCTCCCATTCTGTAAGTTGTCTGTTTACTCTGTTGATAGTTTCTTCTGTTGTGCAGAACCTCGTTAGTTAAGTAGGTCTCACTTGTCAATTTTTGCTTCTGTTGCACTTACTTTTGAGGACTTCCTCATAAATTCTTTGCTTGGGCCAATGTCTGGAAGAGTATTTCTTAGGTTTTCTTTTAGGATTTTCATAATTTGAAGTCTTACATTTAAGTCTGTAATCCCTCTTAGTTGATTTTTGCATATGGTGAAAGTTAGAGGTCCAGTTTCATTCTTCTGCATATGGTTAGCTACTTTTTGCAACACCATTTATTGAATAGGGTGTCCTTTCCCCATTGCTTATTTTTGTTGACTTTGTCAAAGATCAGATGGATATAGGTGTGCAGCTTTATTTCAGGGGTCTGTATCCTATTACATTGGTCTGTGTATCTGTTTTTGTATCAGTATTGTGTTGTTTTGTTTACTGTAGCCTTGTAATTTGAAGTTGAGTAATGTGATGCTTCCAGCTTTGTTCTTTTTGCTTAGGATCATTTTGACTATTCAGGCTCTTTTTTGTTCAGTATGAATTTTAGAATAGTTGTAATTCTGTGAAAAATGACATTGGTAATTTCATAGGAATAGCATTGAATTTGTAGATTGCATTGAGCAGTATGGCCATTTTAATGATATTGATTCTTCCAATCCATGTATGTGGAGTGTTTTTCCATGTGTTTGTGTCATCCCTGATTTCTTTCAGCAGTGTTTGGTAGTTCTCATTGCAGCAATTTTAACCTCTTTGGGTAGATGTATTTCTAGGTGTTTTTTTCTTTTCAACTGTTGTGAATGGGAGTGTGTTTTTGATTTGGGCAAGAGAGCAAGACTCCGTATCTCCCCCCCAGAAAAAGAAAAAAAATGCTACTGACTTTTGTACATTGATTTTGCATTCTGAAACTTTGCTGAAGTTGTTTATCAAGTCTAGGAGTCTTTTGGCAGAACCTTTGGGTTTTTAAGGTATAGAATGCTATCATCAGTGAAGAGAGACAATTTGACTTCCTTTTTTTCTATTTGGATAACTTTTTTTTTTGTCTCCTGACTATTGCTTTGGCTAGGACTTCCAGTACTATGTTGAATACAAGTAGTGAGGTTGACATCCGTGTTTTTTTCCAGTTCTTAGATGCCTCCAACTTTGCCTATTCAGTATGATGTTGGCCATGGGTTTGTGAGAGGTGGCACTTACTATTTTTAGCTATGTTCCTTTGATGCCTAGTTTGTTGAGAAATTTTATCATGAAGGGATATTAGTTTATAAAAATCTTTTTCTGCATCTATTGAGAGGGAGGAGTCTCTCCTTGAATTTTTGGAATATTTCAATAGGATTGGTACCAGCCCTTCTTTGTATGTGCGGTAAAATTTGGCTGTGAATCCATCTGGTCCAGGGCTCTTTTTTGGTTGGTAGGTCTTTTTATTACTGATTCAATTTCATTACTCATTATCGGTATGTTCAGGATTTCTGTTTCTTCCTGCTTCAATCGTAGGAGGTTTTGTGTTTTCAGGAATTTATCCATTTCCTCTAGATTTTTCTAATCTGTATGCATAGCAATGTTCATAGTAGACTCTGGGGGCCTTTTATGTGTCTGTGGAATCACTTGTAGTGTCACCCTTTGTCATTTCTGGTTGTGCTTACTTGGATAATCTTTTTTTCTTGGTTAATCTAGGTAGCCATCTATCAATCTTGTTTATCCTTTCAAAGAACTAATTTTTTATTTCATTGATTCTTTGTATGGTTTTTGGATCTCAATTTCATTTAGTTCTGCTCTGATTTTAGTTATTTCTTTTCTTCACCTCCAAGATTTCAGTTTGGTCATTTTAATATCATTCTTTTTAATGTCTCCTTGTTGAATTTCTCATTCAGAACATGAATTTTTTTTAGTTTTATTAAATTGTTTGTGTTCTCTTGTATCTCACTGAATTTCCTTAAGATCATTATTTTGAACTTCTTTTCGGGCATTTCATAATGTCCTTTCCTTCGGAGCCTGTTACTAGAGACTGTGTTCCTTTGGAGGTGTCGTGTCCTTACTTTTTCTTGTTTCTTGTGTCCCTTTGTTGATATCTGCACATCTAATAGAATAGGGATTTTTTTTTTTTTTTTTTTTTTTAGTTTTATGGAGTAGCTTTTGTAGGAAGAGGTCTTTTTCCTGTAGATGTATCTAGAGTATTAATTGGGTATCGTGCGTTGGCTTTATTTCTGATGAACTCAGTAACATGGTCCCCATGCAGTTTCTTCAGCTATTGTTCTCATCGGTGATATCTGTGATTGCCTCAGTGACCTAGGCTGTGGGAGTTTTGATGGTATTGGCACAGGTTTGCTGGGAGCAGGGGCACTGGTCTGGTTGTTAGGCTGGGTACATGCAGTCAGAGGGCTGACAGACTATCTGGTGGGCTTTCTGGAGAGGCAGAGCTGCCGCTGGACTGGATGTTGGGGTGAGTGTGGGTGTGGTGGTGCCAGGTGGCCCTGCAGTGGTGTATCGGTGAAAGCAGGGATACCACAGGACTAGCTGTCAGGCTGGGCATGGGCATGTATGGGCTCAGTGATCCAGTTAGCTTTGCAGCACAGGTGTATGTGAAGTGGCTGGCCAGCTGTTCAGCGGCTTCCTTACTGTATAGGTTTGCCTGTTTCCTGGGGGGGTAGTGTGCCATATAGGTTCAGATGCCAGGGTCTCAGTTGTTATGTGGCCTAGGCGTCACACAGCTGGGGTCATAGTGCTGCAGTCATCCAGATGAACTTGGTAGAATGATGGCAAGTCTCAGAGACAGTGAGATTCTGTCAAAGAGATAGAGACTGGCTCTTAGTGCAGGGCACACTTTAGCTGTGGGTGCAGTGTCAACAAGGCATTGAGCATAGCAGCTTACATTGTTGACGTGAGAGGTGCTCAAGTAGGCTTTTCTGAGGCAAGGCAGCTAAGCAAACTCCTGATTACTCTCCAGACTGAATTTGGAGCTTTTGAGGACTGCAGGACTGTCCTGTAGCAAGGACTGGCATTTGTGGTGGTAATGGGCACCACCGCATATCTCCAGCATACCTCTTCCCTGTAAGAAGTTCCCCCTGACTTCAAGCTCATCTTGGGAGACAATGTGGCAAAGTCAGGATGCCTTTCTCACCTCTCTATGGTGTTATCCTGTGCTTCTGTTCTCCACAGGGATATTGCTGCTCCCCTGGTGTCTGCCGGCATACTTCCTCAGTCACTTTAGTTGACATATAGTTGTTTATTTATTGTTTTGGTCCCTTTATGTGGGAGAGAAGTCAAATCTACTTTGCAACCTTGATGATGTCACTGCCTGGGATGCATGGAGTCGTACTGATTTTGAGGGAGTAGTTTGGAGGTTGGTAATCATGGTAATGTGGATGGGAAGAGAATAGTGGTTATATGTAGACATGAGAGTTTCAAAGGAGAGGGCATTGTCGAGGGATATTTTTTAAAATCTGAAAATCACAGTATGGACTGAGAGTGGTAGCCCAGCATTTCCTTCTCTGGTTACATGGATTCAAAGGTGAGTGAAAGCATGTTTTCTTTCTCTCAGCATCTTTGTTACTTCACTTCTTGAATAAGTTTCTCTTTGTTAGAATTAGGTTCAGAATAACAATTTCCTTACTGGTTACTCTGTTTTCTGAGAAGTGGAATTATCAACAAAGAAACAGGAATATTTCAGATCATCTGCTATGTAAGAATCAAATGAGATTCTATATTTCAGAGTGTTTTAAAAAGAGCAAAGTATTCCAAATATCTTTATTCCTATTAATCACATTAAAAATGGAATGAGAACTGAACTACCCATAAAGTTTCTACAAATGATGCCATTATTTTATAGATGAGTAAAATTTTAATTAAAAAAACCCCCAACATTGTGTAAATTATTAAGTTCTTAAGTTCTTAAGCCCTTTTATACTTGTTCCTGTGATCCTGGGGTGGTGACTCTGTGGACCCCATTTTGATTTTATAAGCTGCTTTCTGTTGGGCTATGCCAGTAGGGGATGTAAAAGGGAGACTGGTAGGCCAGATGAGAAAGAAGGGACTTGATTCTTTCCATGGGCTTGCAGCTTTCTTTCTGCCTTCTGTCTGTTCCTGTGAGCATCAGTCGTACAACACTTCTTCACCAGGCAGCTAAAATTCCCTCCTATATATATATTTTTTGAGACTGAGTCTCCTCTGTAGCTCAAGCTAGGGTGCAGTGGTGTGATCTTGGCTCACTGCAACCTCTGCCTCCTGGGTTCAGACAATTTTTGTGCCTCAGCCTCCTGAGTAGCTGGGGTTACAGGCATGGGGCATGGGGCATCACACCTGGCTAATTTTTTGTGGAGACGGGATTTTGCCATGTTGGCAAGGCTAGTCTTGAACTCCTGGCCTCAAGTGGTCCACCAGTCTTGGTCTCCCAAAGTGCTGGGATTATAGACATGAGCCACTGTCCCTGGTCTCCTCCTATAGTTTATCTAAACCTAGTATGCAAATTTTCCAACACCCGAAGAAAAAAATTTATCATGTGCAATCCCCTTTGTTCCCAACATGTGCACCAGGCAAGTGGCATCTCTTCTTCAGAGGTTTGGGTCCCCATGGGATCCTTCTTCCACATTTCTAAGTTTTAACAACCTCTTCCCTTGTTTCCCCAACTCTATGTGTGGTGCCTATTTCTGTAAAGTTGCTCTCTCTATGATTTCTTAGGGGGTCTCTTTTGTCCTCCAGTTTTCAGTTCTTTGTATTAAATTCTCTCTGTCCAAATGGCTGATATGGTTTCTGCCTCTTTATTGAACCCAGACTAATAGAATTGTCATACTAATTTGTTAATTAGCAAGACAATTTAGGGTCGTATCTTAACTGTACATTCTGTCTAATATTTACTATTTAGTTTATACTGTTATCATAATAGTGAATAATGATGACATATACCAAAAATTAATTAAAACACAGATATTACCTATGATAATAAAAACCAAGTTTAGCACTGTGAAAAACTTAGTACATTGCCTTTATTTTTATCGTTTTATTTCATACTGGTGAAAACTTCATCAGAACCTCACCAACCTGTGGTGAGCCATTTAGTAACTACTTACTTAATAAAAAGGATTAGGCTTTATGTTAAAATCTTTCATTTCAGCCAAGAATTGCAAGTTTAGTAATTTAATGGACATTTCTGAGCTCCAAATCAATCCAGATTAAGCTCTGAATTTACTTTTGAAAGACAGAATATAAATGCCCATCATAAAAATTCAGTTTGAGGTGGTTAATTTGAAAATTTCTGAGATCAATGTTGTTCTTTTAGTATCTTTCTTCCCTATGGAACTTTAAAATTTAAGATAGAAATCTTCAGTTTAGAAATCAGGGGAAAATGGTGAATAGGAGGCAGGACTAACTTGCAGCTGCCACTTGGATAGGCAAACAAGGTGTGGAGACTCACATCATGAACTTTCGTTCCAAGAACTAACACAGGCACATAGCAGAAAAACTGAAAGAATTCACAAACCCTTTGAAAGAAGCAGCTTGCTGCTGCAAACTCCATGAGACAACTGAAAAATTTTGAGTTCCCAAAGTGTGAGAAGGTGAAAGTCAGCCTCTGTCCAGACACCCTCACTGGGGAGCCTGAAAATCCAGATCACGAGAGAAGGATTTAACTTTACCTAGAGCTGAAATGAATGTAGAGAGCTGAGCGAAATATAAAAGTAGAAGAAGCAGTGGGAAGAGCCCTGTAGGCACTCCCAGTACCCAGAAAACCCCAGGGAAGCCATTTGTGACTTTATCTCACAAGGGTCCTTGAGGAGGACTGCCAGTGGAGTTTGGGGAGTGCCATAGGGAGAAATAAACTTTCAGCTGAATGTTGTAATAATTTCAGCCGAGTGCAAATTTTCCAGGGCAGAATCTCAGGGTTGGGAGGGTGAATGGAAAGTGCAGGTATGAGCAAAGACACCATGGTGGAGGAGGTGGTGCAGCCTGAAAGTCCTGGTTGTTCTCTCAGTGAGGAGATCTGTAGCGTGTGGCAAGTTCTCAGCCCTGCACACTGGTTGCCTGGATATAAACTCGATGCTGTTGGGGGAGCATGGTGGGCATGAGATTGGTCTGTTTAGCTGCATGGGAGAGGGGTGAGGCCTGTCACTGCTGGCTTTCCCCCACTTCCCTGGTGACCTAATATCCAGAATGTACAAGAAACTCAAACAAATCAGCAAGAAAAAAAAATCCCCTCAAAAAGTGGGCTAAAGGCATTAATAGTTCTCAAAAGAAGATATTTAAATGGCCAACAAACATATAAAAAATTGTCAACATCACTAATTATCAGGAAATGCAAATTGAAACCACATTGTGATACCACCTTACTTCTGCAAGAATGGCCATAATAAAAAAATAAAAAAAAATAGATGTTGAAATGGATGTTGTGAAAAGGGAACACTTTTACATTGTTAGTGGGAATGTAAGCTAGTACAACCACTATGGAAAACAGTGAGGAGATTCCTTATAGAACTAAAAGTAAATCTACCATTTGATGCAGCAGTTTCACTACTGAGTATCTACCCAGAGCAAAAGAAGTCATTGTACAAGAAAGATACTTGCACATGCATGTTTATAGCAGCACAGTCTGCAGTTGCAAAAATGTGGAGCCAGATCAAACGCCCATCAATCAATGAATGTATAAAGAAAATGTGATATATATATATACTATATGATATATATGTATTCCATGAAATACTACTCAGCCATAAAAAGGAACAAAATGATGGAATGTATAAAGAAAATGTGATTATATACACACACACACACACACACACCATGGAATACTACTCAGCCATAAAAAAGAACAAAATAATGGCATTCACGGCAACCTGGATGGAATTGGAGACCATTATTCTAAGTGAAGTAGCTCCAGAATGGAAAACCAAACATCATATGTCCTCACTCATGAGTGGGATTTAAGCTGTGAGCACACAAAGGCATAAGAATGATACAGTGGACTTTGGGGATTCACTAGAGATGTATTAGGATTTATTAGAGAAGTAAAGAAACGAAAGAATGAGCTGCTTAAATCAAAGCCAAAATGCATTTACTATTTACCAAAGAATCCAGTTAAAATTAGTATTTAAATAATAAATTCCCTGAAGGTGTAACAACCTAAGATTTTATTCTCAAATGAGTTTTAATCCTTTTTTTTCCACGTTCCACTTTCTGGTAATTGCAAATCATCCTTTCTTCATTCAGTTTCTTCCTCTCTCTTTTTTTCTTCCATTGGGGTATTTTCTTGAAGAAACTGTAGCCAATTCTGGTTAGTCTAAGTCAAAACATAAACTTATTAATAGAATACAGAGATAATTAACAGAGTTGAATGTTGAAATAGATGTTGTGAAAAGGGAACACTTTCACATTGTTGGTGGGAATGTAAGCTAGTACAACCACTATGGAAAACAGGAGATTCCTTATAGAACTAAAAGTAGATCTACCATTTGATCCATCCAGGAGAAAGTGTTGGAGGGTGGTGAGGGATGAAAAAACTACACATTGCATACAGTGTATATATTGCTTGGGTGATGGGTGCACCAAAATCTCAGAAGTCACCACTAAAGAACTTATTCATGTAACCAAACACCACCTGTTCCCCCAAAACCTATTGAAATAAAAAAAAGACTATCTTCACTAAAAAATTAGAGTGAATTAATTATATGAAATCAAAGAAGGTTAGTCCATATTCATATCTGTCTCCATATTGAATAAAAGAATTTAAAAATGAATAAATTTATGAAATAAAGAACACTTCTATTTCTTTGAGGTTTCTATCGTCTTTGTTTAACCCATCTCACAGTGCAGCACAGCGTATTTTCATTAAATCATGTGCACCTGTTCTTTTCTCCCCTACACCGCTTTTTTTTTTAGCATACACTTTAGTGATCCAGAGCGTCTTATCTTTTATATTCTGTATCCATAAACTTCTGTCTGTCTTTGAACTTACAAAATAAGAATGCTTAACTTTTAAAGTCTAAATTATATGGTCTCAAGAGTTGATCTAGTTCAGACGTGGCCTCATAACAATTTATAGAAGAGGAATTACTATTTTAGATTAACACCAGTATTTAAGTTTATATGGTGATGGTGACAGAGCCAGCAGTGACTTTATTTTGTTCTCTCTGTAGGAACCATTTTCTGGGTAGACATGAATACTTTAAAAACTAATCCAATGATTATAAATTTTTTTTTTGGCTAACATAGATTCAAGTTTAGGGGAATAATACAAACCTAAAACATATTTAAGCTAAATGATTTCAAATTATTCAATCCATCCTTCCAATTATGGTGGTGTGTCATTTTACTAAAGCACAGTAATGTTGACTTTTCTTTATAAATGATACAGATAGTGCTTTAAAATTTTTATTATTTGTTGGAGGTTATCACTGAATTATTTTTATTTCATCTAATTTGTTTTCTCTGAACTTTAATTTTATCTTTTCGCCTAAGTCTAGCAATATACCAGATTGTGGTTGCCTCAGATGAATATGATTTTTTAATATATTGATTTTAGCTATTTTCTTTTAGTCATTCTAAAATCTTTTTAGCATTTGCCAGAAAATCATGAATGATCCTTAGTGATCAGAAAAGACACAGGAGTTCAGAACATTGCATCAATTTACAACAAATAAATGAGCAAAGATGATTAAGTTTATGATAATACCTGTAGTAGATACCTTGTATGATCACTGTTTAACTCAGAGGAATTGCCCATTACCTGGAATAATCTCCAACATGGGCAGTGTGCATCCATTGACCACATCTATACAGTGACCTTCTGTAAGTTAATTTCTGTGTGTAACAAACTTCTCTAAGAGGGCATACCTTATCCAACCTAGGTCAATTAGATTATTTCTCTAAAGAATTTAAAACTTGGAATTGAGACATACAGAAACTAGAAGTTTTGGGAATCTGGTCACATCAATGGCAGTGCTCTTCAATAAAGTCCATGAACTCCTGTTTTTGAGATCTCTAGAGTTGCGATTATTCTTTCCAATCCTGGGTATTACGTTTTCAAGTTTTCTTTAATTCTGTTAATTATTTCTGTATTCTAGTAATAAGTTTATGATTTGACTTAGACTAACCAGAATTGGCTGCAGTTTCTTCAAGAAAATACCCCAGTGGAAGAAAAAAAGGTGGAGGGAGAAACTGAATGAAGAAAGGATGATTTGAGATTACCAGAAAGTGGAACATGGAAAAAACAGATTAAAACTAGTTTGAGAATAAAGTCTTAGGTTGTTACACCTTCTGGGAATTTATTCTTTAAATATTGCTTTTAACTGGATTCTTTGGTAAATAGTAAATGCATTTTGGCTTTGATTTAAGCAGCTCGTTCTTTTGTTTCTTTACTTCTCTAATAAACTTGCTCTCACTTAAAAAAAATGCCTTGTAGAACAACTCATGATAATTATTACTGTTGGGAAATAGGAGAAACATATTGTTTTAGTCAGAATTTTACAGAGAAACAGAACCAATAGGAGATATCTATCTGTCGATCTGTCTGTCTATCTATCTATCTATCTATCTATCTATCTATCTATCTATCTATCTATCATCTCTATCTAAGTATATGACTATAGATATAGATGAGGGGATTTATTATAGGAAGTGGCTCATATGGTTACGGAGGCTAAGAAGTGCCATGGCCTGCTATCTGCAAACTGGAGAACCGTAAATTCTGGTGGTGTGATTCAGTGCAAGTCCAAAGGCCTGAGAATCAGAGGGCTGTTGGGTATAAATCCAAAAGCACCAAAACCAGTTGTCAATGTCCAAAGGTAGGAGAAAATGAATTATCTCAGCTGAAGCAGAGAGAGTAAACTTACCCTTCCTCTGCCTTTTTGTTCTATTCAGGCCCTCAATGGATTGAATGATGCCCACAAATATCTGTGAGAGCAGATCTTCTTTACTCAGTCTACTGATTTAAATGCTAATATCTTCTAGAAACAGTCTCATACTTGTACCCAGAAATAATGTTTAGTGGCTATCTAGATATCCCTTAGCCTAGTCAAGTTGACACACAAAATTAACCATCACAGATATTTTATTTGGCAATTGTATTAAAATTAAACAATTTTATATCCTCCCAAAAAAGAGAGGAATAACTTTAGTGACTTTCTGTGTTTCAGAGTATTGAGAATCTATACGTAGACAAATGGCTTTTATTTATAGGAAATAGTTTGCTATATTTGACTTTAAAACACCTAGCTTAAACTGTTAAACCCGAACACTGTTGTCTCAATATGAAAATGTGGAACAATAACTCACATTGGTAAATTTTGGTTACACATGTCATTAAGATAGTTACTTACCTTTATGAGTCTGTTCATTTATCCTACTGATGTTTATTACATACCTATTATGTGTTAGACTCTATACTAGTGCCTGGGTTTCAGTACTTAAGAAAATAGACAAAATCTCTGCTCTTGAGATGTTTATAGTCTAGTTTTAGAATGGGCACTTTTTGGGGTTGTTAATCAACTTTCTTTTTTAATCAATTTGATGTCCATTCAGACTGTATAAATTGACACCCTGCAGGGAACTGTTTGAGAATGGGGTTGGGGGGATTGATGGAGGACAACAAAATGTCCACTATATAGACATCAAAAATTATTTAAAATAGTCATAATTTTGTTCATTGATGTGGAACAGTGTTCATATTTTGATTCTAGTTAAAAATGAAATTAATATGGCAAATTGAGGAGACTGGGAAATTTGTGAATATATATATGCATATTTATAGATGCAAAAATAAATATATATTTGCCACACACATACATATACACATGCACAAATACTGTGTAAATATTCTTGATTAGCTATTTTGCCAGATCTGGCCCCAGTGCTTATTTAACTATCCCCAGGAATTTTAGCACATGGAAGATATTTTAAACTACACAAAATAAACAGAAGTACAGTTTATCACTTTTATAAGTTAATTGCAATATTGATATGTAATTAACTCTAATGAATTCAACAGTCATAAAGAAATCAATCAATTGATTTTTAAAACCAATCATTGTCACACTTAGCTAATTGCTGATGATCATTTGCATTTCATAAATGTTACTACTGTCTATTAATGTACCCATGTTGTGCTAATGCTAGTTTTATCTGTGAACTGAGTCAGACTGGAAGTTATAGCACTGGTTTTGGTCCTTGGGCCTGAATTATTTTTGAAAATACTAACATTGGTTACCTAGACAAGTTTTCTCTTCTGAAAACTGCATTTTCTTACTAACTTAATAGACAAATCCAAATTTTGCTGTCAATTAGCGAAGATTTTAAGTGCAGTTCTCAAAGTAGTTCTCTTTTTCAGCAAGTCTGCAAGGTCAAAAATGTTGCATATTAATACTCAGAATAATTTTTCACTTTTCACCTCCAGAGACTACATAAAGTGATGACATCATGGCTCTTATATTAATATGTCGAGTTTATTATGATTTTCAAATAAATGAATGAATAAATACATATGTAGATATTTTCTCAGTTTTAATGTCCAATGTGATAATGAGTGATAGGATGCACATAAGCAAAATCTCCTTGGGATCTTCCTTAATTTTGAAGATGATAAAGGGATCCTGAGATCGGGAAACTTGAGTATTAGTGGCTTAGGGTAATGTAAACAGTTATTTCAGGAAGTTAGTGTTCACAGTATAAAATTCCAAATGCACTCATTTGGATATTTATGCATTTTTTTTGTGTCTTACATAGTTGCCACAGTGTGTCATATAAGCTAAGTAATAAAATGTTGTCTAAAGTGTTTTTAAAAAGTTTACAGAATGATAGTTACCAGAGGCTGGGAAGAGTAGTGGGTGGAGGTGGGGACACACGGAAATAGTTAATGGGTACAAAAATATAGTTAGATAGAATGAATGAAATCTAGTATTTGATAGCATAACAGAGTGACTACAGTCAACAATAATTTGTTATGCATTTTAAAATAACTAAGAGTGTAATTGGAATGTTCGTAACACAAATAAATGATAAATGTGTGAGGTGATGGATACCCATTTTTCATGATGTGATTATCACATCCTGTATGCCTACATCAAAGTATCTCATGTATCCTATAAACGTTTATATCTACTACATACCCACAAAGATTAAAATTTTTTTTAAATTTACACTTTTTAAGTTGCGATAAAATATACATATAAAATTTACTTGGAAGTCCTAGCCAGAGAAAGCAGGCAAGAGAAAGAAATAAAAGGCATCCAAATAGGAAAAGAAGAAGTCAAACTATCTCTCTTTGCTGACAGTATGATTTTATACCTAGAAAACCCTGAAGACTCCACCAAAAAGCTCCTGGAACTGACAAATAACTTCAGTAAAATTTCAGGATACAAAATCAATGTCCAAAAATCAGTAGTATTTCTATACATCAATAACGTTCAAGCTGAGAGCCAAATTGAGAATGTGATTACATTTACAAAAACTTAAAAAAATTAAAATACCTAGAAATATATCTAACCAAGGAAAAGAAATAATCTTTACAAGGAGAACTATAAAACGCTGTTGAAAAAAAACAGAGATGACACAAACAAATGGAGAAACATTCCATGTTCGTGGACTTGAAGAATCAATATTGTAAAAAAAGGCCATTCTGCCCAATGCAATCTACAGATTCACTGCTATCCCTATCAAACTACCAATGTCATTTTTCACAGAATTAGAAAAAAATGATTCTAAAATTCATATGGAAGCAAAAAAGAGCCCAAATCACCAAAACAATCCTAAACCAAAAGAATAAAGCTAGGAACATCACATTACCCAATTTTACAATATTATAAGGCTACAGTAACCAAAATAACGTATTACTGGCTCAAAGACAGACTCATAGACCAATGAAACACGATAGAGAATTCAAAATTAAGCCACACACCCATACAGTCACCAGATCTTCGACAAAACCAACAAAAGTAAGCAATGGGGAAAGAAATCGTTATTCAATAAATGGTGGGATAGCTGGCTAGCCACAGGCTGAAGAATGAAACTGGACATTTACCTTTCACCATATACAAGATGGATTAAAGATTTAAATGTAGACCTAAAGCTATAAGAATCCTAGCAGAGTCTCTACTAAAAATATAAAAAATTAGCTGGGTGTGGTGGCGGGATCCTGTGGTCCCAGCTACTTGGGAGGCTGAGGCAGGAGAATGGCGTGAACCCAGGAGGCGTAGCTTGCAGTGAGCTGAGATTGCGCCACTGCACTCCAGCCTGGGTGACAGAGTGAGACTCCGTCTCAAAAAAAAAAAAAAAAAAAAAAAGAGAATCCTGGAAGAAAACTTAGGAAACACCATTGTGGACGTTGGTGGCCTGGGAAAGAATTTATGACTAAGTCCTTAAAAGCAATCTCAATTAAAACAAAAATTGACAAATGGGACCTAATTAAACAAAAGAGCTTCTGCACAATAAAATAAACATAATCAGAGTAAACAGACAACCTACAGAATGGGAGAAAATATTTGCATACTATACATTTGACAAAGGCGTAATATCCAGAATCTGTGAGGAACTAAAACAATTCAATAAAAACAAATAACGCCATTAAAAAGTAGGCAAAAGACATGAACAGATACTTTTCAAAAGAAGACATGCAAGTGGCTAACAAACATATGAAAAAATGCTCAGTATCATTAATCATCATAGGCAAATCAAAACCACCATGAGATACCATTTTACGCCAATTGGAATGGCTATTAGTCAAAACAAACAAACAAACAAACATGCTGGTGGGACTGCAGAGAAAAAGGAATGCTTCTACACTTCTGGTGGGGCTGTAAATTAGTTCGGCCATTGTGGAAAACAGTTTAGAGATTTCTCAAAGAATTTAAAACAACTACCATCTGACTCAGAAATCCCATTACAGGCTATATATCCAAAAGAAAACAAATAATTCTACCAAAGAGACACAGGCATGCACGTATTCATTGCAGCACCCTATTTACAATAGCAAAGACATGGAATCAACCTAGGTGCCCATCAATGGTGGATTGGATAAAGAAAATGTAGTACATATGCACCATGGAATACTACACAGCCATAAAAATGAAATCGCATCCTTTGCAACAACATGGATGCAACTGGGAGCCATTATCCTAGGCAAATTATATAGGAACAGAAATTCAAATACTGTAAGTTCACACTTACAAGTGAGAGCTACATGTTGGGTACTCATGGATATAAAGATAGCAACAGTAGACACTGGGGGCGAGTAGATGAGGGAGGAAAGGAGAAGGGAAAGAATTGAAAAACTGTTAGGTGTCATGCTCAGTACCTGGGTTATGGGATTATTTATATCACAAACTTCAGCATCATGCGATATGCTCATGTAACAAACCAGCACATGTACCTCCTCAAAATAAAAATTGAAATTATAAAAAACAATAAATAAAAACCATCAATTGTTTTACACATAAAGTATTTTCCTTCTTTACCACTTTTAAGTGTATAGCTCATTGGAAATAAATACATTTATATAAACATAAAATTTTCCCTTATTCCTCTCCCCTACATTTTCTGACCTCTGGTAACCATCATTCTACTCTCTGTTTTTACAAGATCCACTTCTTTAGCTCCTACATATGAGTGAGAAGATGGGATATTTGTCTCTCTGTTCTTCGCTTATTTCACTTAACATAATGATTCCATCCATGATACTGCAGATGACAGGATTTCATTATTTCTCATGTCTAAACAACATTCCATTGTGTATATATACACCCTATTTTCTTTATCCATTTGTGTGTTGATGGGCACTTAAGTTGACTTCATATTTTGGCTATTGTGAATAATGCTGCAACAAATATGGGAGTGTGCATATCCCTTTGATATATTGATTTCCTTTCTTTTGGATATGTACCAAGTAGTAGAATTGTTGGATCATATAGTAGTTCTATTTTTAGTCTCTTGAGGAACCTCCATAATGTTCTCCATAATGGATGTACTAATCTACACTCCTACCAACAGTTGCACGAGGGTTCCTCTTTCTCCACATTGTTGCTAGCATCTGTTATTGCCTGTCTTTTTGATATAAGCCATTTTAACTGGGGTAAGATGATATCTCATTGTGGTTTTGCATTTCTCTGATGATTAGTGATATTGGGCACTTTTTTCATGTACCTGTTGGCCATTTGCATGGCTTCTTTTGAGAATTGTCTATTCAGATCTTTTGCCCATTTTTGGTTGGATTATTTGTTTTTTTTTTTTTTTTACTGCTATTGAGTTGTCTGAGATCCTTATATATTCTGGTTATTAATCTTTTGTCAGATGGATAGTTTGCAAATTTTTTTCCATTCTATGTGTTGTCTCTTCACCTTGTTCTTTCCCTTGCTGTATGGAAGGTTTGTAACTTGATATAATTCCATTTGTCTATTTTTGTTTTGGTTGAGTATGCTTTTGACATTTTACACAAAGAAGTTTGCCCAGATAAATGTCATGGAGCGTTTCCCCAGTGTTTTCTTCTAGTAGTTTCATAGTTTTGGGTCTTAGATTTAACTCTTTAATCAGTGTTGATTTGATTTTGTGTATGGTGAGAGATAATGGTCTACTTTCCTTTTCTCCATATAGTTATTTAGTTTTCCCAGCATGATTTATTGAAAAAGCTGTCATTTTCCCATTTTTTGTTCTTGGTGCCTTTGCCTTTGCTGAAATAGAGTTGGCTGTAAATGTGTGGATTTTCATCTGGGCTCTCTGTTCCATTCAGTTTGTCTATGTGTGTGTGTGTTTTATGTCAGTACCATGAGGTTTTGGTTAATATAGCTTTGTAGTAAATTTTGAAATAAGGTAGTGTGATGCCTCCAGGTTTGTTCTTTTTGCCCAGGATTGCTGTGGTTTTTCAGAGTCTTTTGTGGTTCTAGAAATGTTTAGGATTATTTAGGATTCTATGATATACACAAAGGATTATAAATCATTCTATAAAGACACATGAACATGTATGTTTATTGCAGTACTATTCACAATAGCAAAGACATGGAACCAACCCAATGCCCATCAATGATAGATTGGATAAAGAAAATGTGATACATATACACCATGGAATACTATGCAGCCATAAAGAAGGATGAGTTCATGTCCTTTGCAGGGACATGGATGAAGCTGGAAACCATCATTCTCAGCAAACATAACACAGAAACAGAAAACCAAACACCGCATGTTCTCACTCATAAGTGGAAGTTGAACAATGAGAACAGATGGACACAGAGTGGGGAACATCACACACTGGGGCCTGTCGGGGGGTTGGGGGCAAGGGGAGGAATAGCATTAGGAGAAATAACTAATGTAGATGATGGGTTGATGAGTGCAGCAAACCACCATGGCACATGTATATGTATGTAACAAACCTGCACGTTCTGCACATGTATCCCAGAACTTAAAAAAAAAAAAAGATTACACTGGTTCTGTCAATTGCTTTGGGTAGTATTTTCATTTTAAGAATATTTGTTTTTTTAATTCGGGAACATAGAATATCTTTTTTTGGTATCCTCTTAAATTTCTTTGTCAGAGTTGTGTAGCTTTTCTTGTATAGATCTTTCATTTCTTTAGTTAGATTGATTGCTAGGTATTTTATATTTTTTGTAGCTATTGTAAATGGGATTGATTTCTTAATTTCTTTTTCAGATTGTTTATTGTTGGTATTTATAAAGGCTACTAATTTTAATACGTTGATTTCATGTCCTGCAACTTTACTGAATTTCTTTATCAGCTCTAACAGTTTTTTTAATGGAATCTTTATGTTTTTCATGTTTTTATGAACAAGGGTAATTTGACTTTTTTCTTTCTAATTTAGATGCCCTTTATTTCAGTCTCTTGCCTAATTGTTCTGGCCATGACTTCCAGTATTATGTTGAATAACAGTGGTGATGCTGGGCATCCTTATTTTGTTCCAGTTCTTAGAGAAAAGACTTAATTTTTTTTTCCCATTCAGCACAATGTTGGCTGTGGGGTTGTTATATACGGCCATTATTATTTTGAGGTATGTTCTATCTATACCCACTTTGAGGGTTTTTATCATAAAGGATTTTGAAATTTATTAAATGCTTTTTCAGTATCTATTGAAAAAATTATATTGTTTTTGTTCTTGATTCTGTTAATATTATGCATTATGTTTCTTGACTTGCATATGATAAACCAGCCTTGCATTGCTGGAAGGAGTTCCACTTGATTATGGTGAATGATCTCCTTCATGAATTACTGCATTCTATTTGCTAGTATTTTGTTGAGGATTTTTGCATTGATGTTCATCAGTGATATGGGCCTATATATTTTTTTTGCTGTGTCCCTGTCTAATTGTGTATCAGGGTAATGCTGGCCCTCTACAATGGGTTTGGAAGTGTTTCTTTCTCTTTAATTTTTTTGAAGAGTTTGAGTAAAACTGGTATTAGTTGTTCTTTAAATGTTTGGTAGAAATCAGCAATGAAGCCATCAGGTACGGGGCTTTTCTTTCATGGGAGACTTTTTGTTATGGCTTTGATCTCATTGCTTGTTATTGTTTTGTTGAGATTTTTCTATTTCTTCATGTTTCAAGATTAGTAAGTTGTATTTCTCTAGGAATGTATTCATTTCCTCTAGATTTTCCAGTTTGTTGGCACATAGTTGTTCACAATAGTCTCTAATGATTCTTTGTATTTCTGAGGTCTGAGTTGTTATGTCTGATTTTTCATTTTTGACGTCATTTTTGAAGGGCTTCTTTTTTTTTCTTAGCCTAGCTTAATGTTTTTCAATTTTGTTTATCTTTTAAAGACCTTTTCATTGTGTTGATTTTCTGTGATTTCCTTTGTTTCAATTTTATTTATTTTTATGCTGACTTTTATTCTTTCTTCTACTAATTTGGATTTGGTTTGTTACTGCTTTTTTAGTTCCTTGATATGCATTATTAAGTTATTTATTTGAAGTAATTCTACTTTTTTGATCTAGGCATCTATTGACATAAAATTCCCACTTCATACTGCTTTTTCCGTATTCTATAGATTTTGGTATGTGATTTTTTTCATTTTCATTTGTTTCAAGAAATTTAAAAATTTCCTTCTTAACTTCTTTTCATAACTTCTATTTTAAGTTCAGACATAAAAGTGAAGATTTGTTACATAGGTAAACTTGTGCCATGGGGTTTGTTGTATGGATTATTTCATCATTCAGGTATTAAGCCTATTACCCATTTGTTATTTTTTCTGATCCTCCCTCTCCTCCCACCTGCCACCTTCCAAAAGGCCTCTGATGTGTGTTGTTCCTCTCTATGTGTTCATGTGTTCTCATCAGTTAGCTCCTATTTAGAAGTGAGAACATGTGGTATTTGGTTTTCTGTTCTTGTGTTAGTTTGCTAAAGACAAGGCTTAAAATAAAGGGATGAAGGAAAATCTACCAAGCCAATGGAAAACAGAAGAAAGTAGGGGTTTCAATCCTAGTTTCTGACAAAATACACTTTAATCCAACAAAGATCATAAAAGACAAAGAAGGGAACTACATAATGGTAAAGGGTTCAATTCACCAAGACTATCTTAACTTTATTGATCTATTGGTTGTTCAGAAGCATGTTGCGTGATTTCCATGTGTTTTTGCATTTTCTGAGGTTCTTCTTGGTATTGGTTTTTAGTTTTATCCCATTTTGGTCAGAAAAGATATTTGATATGATTTCTATTTTTTTGAATTTGTTCAGACCTGTTTTGTGGCCTAAGATGTGGTCTATTCTGGAGCATGTCCCATGTCCTGATGAAAACATTATGTCTTCTGCAGCAGTTGGGTGAAATGTTCTGTAAATGTTAATTAGGCCTATTACATCTAGTGTGTAGTTTGATTTTTTTGTTTCTTTGTTGATTTTCTGTCTGGATGATCTGTCCATTACTGACAGTGGGGTGTTAAAGTCTCCTACTGTTGTTGTATTGCAGCCTCTCCTTTTAGATCTATTAAAGTTTTCTTCATATATTTGGGAACTCCAGTGTTGGGTGTGTAGATTTTTATGATTGTTATATACTCTGGTTGAGTTGACCACTTTATCATTCTATAGTACTTTTTTGTCTCTTTTTACTAAAATAGATTAGTCATCTATTTAAGTATAATTACTCCTCCTCATTTATCATTAAAAAAAATTTTTTTTGAAACAGAGTCTCGCGCTGTCACCAGGCTGGAGTACAGTGGCACAATCTCGGCTGACTGCAACCTCTGCCTCCCGGGTTCAAGTGATTCTCCTGCCTCAGCCTCCCCAGTAACTGGGATCACAGGCACATGCCACCATGCCCAGCTAATTTTTGTATTTTTATTAGAGACAGGGTTTCACCATGTTGGCCAGGATGATCTTGATCTCTTGATCTTGTGATCTTCCCATCTCAGCCTCCAAAAGTGCTGGGACTACTGGCATGAGCCACTGCACCCAGCCTCATTTATCATTTTTAGTTGAATGGAGTATCTTTTTCTATCCCCTCATTTTCAGTCTATTTGCATCTTTCTAGGTGAATTGGGTTTCTTGAAGCCAGCATATAATTGGGTTTTGGTTCTTTATCCACTCAACCATTCTATTTTTGAATTGGAGAATTGATTTTATTTACATTCAGTGTTATTATTGCTAAGGAAAGATTTACGACTGCCATTTTGTTACTTGCTTTCTGGTTGTTTTGAGACTCCTCGTTTCTCTTCTTCTTCTTCTTCTTCCTCTTCCTCCTCTTCTACTTTTTTGTTTTTTTAGATGGAGTCTCTCTCTGTTGCCAGGCTGGATCTCAGCTCACTACAACCTCCGCCTCCCGGGTTCAAGTGATTCTTCTGCCTCAGCCTCCCGAGTAGCTGGGATTACAGGCGCACGCCATCACGCCCAGCTAATTTTCGTATTTTTAGTAGAGACAGGGTTTCACCATGTTGGCCAGGATGGTCTCGATCTCTTGACCTTGTGATCCACCTGCCTCAGCCTCCCTGCTGGGATTACAGGTGTGAGCCACTGTGCCCAGCCATTCCTTTCTTCTTGTCTTCCTGTCTTCCTTTGTCGCTAAGTGATTTTCTCTGGCAGTATGTTTGAATGTGTTGCTTTTTCTTTTTTTTTCTTTTTTTTTTTTTTGAGATGGAGTCTCGCTCTGTTGCCCACGCTGGAATGCAGTGGCACGATCTCCACTCATTGCAAGCTCTGTCTCCCGGGTTCACGCCATTCTGCTGCCTCAGCCTCCCAAGTAGCTGGGACTGCAGGCACCCGCCACCACGCACGGCTAATTTTTTGTATTTTTAGTAGAGACAGGGTTTCACCGTGTTAGCCAAGATGGTCTTGATCTCCTGACCTCATGATCTGCCCGCCTTGGCCTCCCAAAGTGCTGGGATTACAGGTGTGAGCCACCGTGCCTGGCCTGCTTTTTCTTTTTAGTTAATCTATTGTATGTTTTTGTGCTGTGGTTATCATGAGTCTTTCAAAAAACATCTTACAGTAATAACAAGTTATTTTAAAGAGGTGACAACTTATCTTTGATGAACAATATAAGAATGTAAACAAGCACACAAAAATTTTATTCCTAAACTTTATCCCCCTACCCACTTTGACTTTTAGTTGTCTTAATTTACACTTTTTATATTATCAATCTCTTAACAGATTGCTGTAGCTATTTTTATTTTTGATAGATTTATCTTTGCGGCTTTATACTAGAGTTATGAGTGGATTGTCCACCAGCATTACAGTAACAGAGTATTCTGGTTTTGTTTCTTTACTTGATTTCACCAGTGAGTTTCATACCTTGAAAAGTTTTATTTTTGCACATTAGTGTTTTTTTTTTCCCCAAATGGAAAAAATTCCTTTTGCGTTTCTTGTAAGATGGGTCTGGTGGTGGTGAATTCTCTCAGGTTTTGTTTGTCTGGGAAAGACTTTACCTCTGCTTTCTAGTTTAAGGATAATTTTGCTGAAAATAATATTCTTAGATGGCAGTTGTTTGAAAATGTTATTCCACTTCTTCCTGGCCTATATGGTTTCTGTTGAGAAGTCTGTTGCCAGACAAATTGGAACTTTTTTATATGTTATTTACTTATTTTCTCTTGCTGCTTTTAAGATCCTCCTTTGTCCTTGACCTTTGCAAGTTTGATTGTAATAAGCCTCAGGATACTTTTATTTGTATTTAATCTGTTTAGTGTTCTCAGACCTTCCTGAACTTGGATATTTACATCTTTTTCAAGTTTTGGAAACTTCTGCTATTATTTATTTGAATAAGCTTTCTATCCTTGGGTCTTGCTTAACTCCCTGTTGAACATTAATACTTCTTAGATTTGGTCTTTTGAGATAATTTTCTATCTATTATGGGTAATTGTCATTCCTTTCCGTTTTTAAACATCTTCTCTCCTCTGACTGCATATTTTTCATTAGGCAATGTTTTAGGTTCACTGGTTCTTTCCTTTGCTTGGTTCATTCTGCCATTGAGAGCCTCTAATGAGTTCTTCAGCTCAGCAAATGTGTTTACCAGTTCCAAAATTTCTGTTTTTCAAAATTATTTCAATCTCTTTGTTAAATTTTCTGATACATTTTTGAATTGCTTTTCTGCAGAGCTTGCAGTGAGCTGAGATCGCACCACTGCATTCCAGCCTGGGCAACAGAGCGAGATTGTGTCTCAAAAAAAAAAAAAAATAAATAAATAAATAAATAAATAAATAAATAAATAAAATAATAAAATAAATAAAAGTTTGTTTATTATATCCTTTATCACACAATGTTGTTTCACTTTAGTATACTCCCAATTTGTCAGTCTTTTTTTTACGGTTTATTCTTTTTGTCTTTTCTTATCTCAGTGGCATGATGATATTTTTCTATATTTCTTGTGTTAGACATTTGCATTTCATCACCAATTGCCCCAGCAGTGCTTATCAAATAGTTCATTCTTTTCTCACTTATTTAGGAAAGAATGTAATACCATTTCTACCATAAACCATCATATATGGGTTCATCCAGTTACTAATGATCCACTATTATAATCACTATGGTTGTATAGTTTAGATGGATGGTAGGGCAACTCTGGATTGCTGGCCATGTAAATTTCTACCCCCACTCCCTTTTTCTTTTTCAAAATTGTCCTGGAAATTTCTTGACTGTGTACTTAAAAGTGAATTTTAAGCTAGGCACTGTGGCATGCATCTGTAAATGCACCCGTAATCCCAGCTACTTGAGCCAGGAGTTTGAGACCGGCCTAGGCAACACAACAAGACCTTGTCTCAAAAAAGGAGAATTTTAATTTCAGCTTGTCAGATTCTTTGGGGATTTGATTAACATTCCATTGAGTTTATAATTTTGAGGGAATTGCCACTTCTAAATTCTGAAATTTCTATCAAAGAATATAGCAGTACATCAATACTTTTATTAGGGCTTTTTTTCTTTTTCTTAGTAAAGTTTCAGAATATTCTTCACAAACACCTCCACATATTTATTACATTTATTCCTTGGTATCTTTTAGTTTTTGTTTATATGATAAATACCTTAGAAGTTACTTCGAAATATTTGTTACTGGCATTTGAGAATATGATGTGTCTTTGCATATTAATTTTTTTCTGAGACAGGGTCTCACCCTGTCATCCAGGCTGGAGTACAGTGGCATCATCATGTCTCGCTGAAGCCTCAACCACCCAGGCTCAGGTGATCCTCCCATCTTAGCCTCCTGGGCAGCTGAAACTACAGAGGTGCACCACCACTGCCAGTTGATTTTTGTATTTTTTGTAGAGACGGAGTCTTGCCACATTGGTCCCACAGTCCACCTCTTGGGCCAAAAACTTATCCTGCGCTTCTGGGGTTGTGTTATCTGCCCCCCTGGGCAGCCTTTGGGGCAGTCGGATTCCATACCCTGTGGCCTGGACTTCATTTGGACCTAGAAGTAGTGGGAGGAGCCACTATGACTACTGTAGGGTAGTCCTAAGGAAGGCCATGCTGAAGCTTGCCTGGGTGAGATAGGTGGTGGTGTCAGGAGATGAAGAGATGGGCTGGTGGGCGGCTAGATTCTGACAAGCATCCAAGGCCCAGGAGATGTTGGGGTGGAGTAACTCTGAAAAGGTGCATAAGCTGATGCCAGTGGAGTAACCATGAGACTAGTGAACTATTATGCATCTCCTGAAGTAAAACAACCTCTCTTTATTGCAAAAAAAAAAAAAAAAAAGAAACAAATATATGTACTAATAGTCAGATTTTTAAGGACTTGAATGGCTTTATCACCAATGGTATGGGCTACGGTTGATCTATGGTTTTTGCCATCACACCAATAATGCCCTTGGCTGGTGGCTTTGAATGTCTTTACCATAAATTTTATAAGGGATTGTGACTGTTTATCAGGCATTTAGTTTGTCATGGTATAAGATTGACCAGGCAATTGCTAATGTAAGAATTTTTAGGTTATGATTTGATGAATTAGATGACTGCTGCTACTAGGGAGCAATTTTTGTTTGCCTTTTCTTTGATAATTCATTGGAAAACTGTGAATAATAATATTGCATATAAAAGAGACAAAGATGGATAAAGGTAGACGGGAATAAATTTTCTCTGTAAGTAGCAAACAGCTATGAATTTCTTATTAAATTTTACAGGCAGGGAGCCTTCAACTCTGAGCATGAGTTCTTATTATAAGAAAAATTTAGATCAGTTATGGACTTACCATTCTAAAGCAGTCAGAGTTGAAATATTTCATATTTTGACCACATTTTGCAGAGGGAGAAGGGTAAAAGAAAAAGCTGTTATTGAAATTTGTAAGCATATAGTTCATAGTTGAAAGCAGTGGAGACCAGATTTGGCTGATTTGAGTAGAAAATTATTTATTCAAAGGACATTGGGCTTTGCCAGTCTTGGGACTATGCAGATGGGAACAACAGTCCAATCATGCTGCAGAACTAGCTCAGTAGGGACATTGCTGTCACTGCTGCTAAGAACTACAGCTTGCACTGTTGACATTGCTAGCAATGGCCTCCAGAAGCTGCCGTCAGCTCTGCTATCCCTGCTACCTAAACACTTGATTTTTGTGACAGCCATCTCAATTACCATAGATAATTTATTCCTTCTGCACCTCACCAGACAAGGGAAACAAGACTGCCTTGGCCAGCAAGGGACTGTCAGGGGATTTGGTGGGTTCAGGGAACTTATGACGTCCAAATTTATTCATTTCCCTCCATTCTATATCTCAGTTTTGTTCTATCCCGATCAGTGCTTTTACTTTCACATAAGTGATCTCAGTGGGCTGTGAATTCAACTGACATTGTAATTTAGAAACCTGCAGGATCAAAGTTTGAGTCTGATTTTCAGTTATCTCAGCCCTGCGGCTGAAAGCGATAAGAGATTCTTTTAGCAGTCAGAGAAACATGGGATTTCACTTCATGCCTCTAGCCAAGAATGTGTGATTTCAGCTTGTCATTCTTTTGCTTGAAGCCGTGAAGCAGTGTTAGAAGCAACCTCCATGCCGCTCAGTTCTTGAATTCCTATGCTGTTTGTACACTTGTGTGGCAGTTGCCTACATCCTCATTAGCCTTGCCTTCAGTGAGAACTTCTTGAAGGTGACATTGTGTGCAATGGACTTTCAGATTCCCATTCCTTAATACTGGCTAATTTTTGTTGGTTTTACTTTTTATTCAATTCAATTTTTTGAAGGGACCATTGCCTGCAGCTACAACCAGTACCAATTTATGTGTTAGTCAGTGTTTTTAGTTAAAAGCAACTCTGTCTGATGTAAGCAGAAAATGAATTCATTATAAGGACACTTAGTTGCACGGAATTTCTGGGGCTACAGAGCTAGGAACAATACCTAAAATCATGACCTGAAAGGACACCACTGCTGTGCTGCTGAGCCTGGTGCTGTACTTTGCATCATTAACAGCAGTATTAATAGACCGTGGATTGTGGCTACTAGCACTGCTGCCATTGCTACTCCAGGAATATTATCATGGTCCAACTCCTGTCATTGCCAGAGTAAATTGCTCACATTGTCCCCTTCTTTGCATCACTTCTTCACAGTTCAAGATCTAAGTGATGCGTTTGATGAGTGCAAAGTGGGGGTCTTAAGTCCATGCTCTAGCTGCCAGGGCCACTAAGGAGGTGAGTATGTGGCATTTTCTTTTTTATAGTGTGTGGCAGCGTCTGCCACTTACCTCATACCTTCCTTCATAAGGTGGAGAAAACCAGAACATAGGAAGTAGCTTGTGGCAAATACTATAGGTTGGCTCACTCAATACCCATTCCAATCTTCTGCTAGATTGATCTTCACCTAGGCAGTGATGAATTCTGTTCCTAGGTTCCATAGCTGCTGCAGAGTTGTACAAGACTGGGAAATGGAGCCAAGTCACCTGATGTAGTGATTGCATGCAGGGAGACTAGAGCTTATGTAAGCATGCTTGTGAAGGTGACTTGAGCATTTGTTTCTTTTCTGTTTAAAATTGACACATAATAGACATACATATGATATTTTGATACATTTGTATAATATGTAATGATCAAATCAAGGTAATTGGTGTATTTATCACTTTAAACATTTACCTTTTCTTTATGCTGGGAATGTTCAAATTATTCTCTCCCAGCTATTTTGAAATATACACCACATTATTGTTTACTCTAGTCAACCTACCGATTTATTGAACACTAGGTCTTTTTTAAAAAAATTAATAAATAATAGATGTCCATATTTTCAGGCTACTTGTGATAATTTGATACATTCATAGAATTAAGTCAGGGTAATTGGAATATTCATCACCTTATATATTTATCTGTTCTTTATGCTAGAAACATGCAAATTTTTCACTTCTAGCTATTTTGAAATGCACAATAGATTAATGTTTGTAGCATCACCCTACTGATACATCAAACACCAGGTCTTATTTCTTGTTTCTAATTGCATATTTGTACCCATCAATTAACCTCTATTCATCCCTTCCTCACTTACCCTTCCTGGCCTCTGATAACCACTAATCCACTCTATCTTCATGTGATCCAATTTTTAGCTCCCATATATGAATGACAATGTGCAATATTTGTCTTTCTGTGTTTGGCTTATTTCACTTAACATAATGACCTCCACTTCCATCCATGTTGCTGCAAATGACAGGATTTTATTATTTTTAATGGCTGAATGACTTTCCATTGTATATATATAACCACATTTTCTTTATTTATCCATTGATAGGTTCGTAGGTTGATTCCATATTTTGCCTATTGTGGATTAATGCTACAATAAACATGGGAGTACAGATATTTTATTGATACATTGTTTCATTTCTTTTGGCTATGTATCCAGTAGTGGAGTTACTAGATCACGTGATAGTTCTGTTTTCAATTTTTTGAGGAACCTCCATACTGATTTCTATAGTTGCTGTACTTTGCATTCTTCACCATGTACAAGGGTTTCCTTTTCTCCACATCTTTGCCAGTATCCATTATTGCCTGTTTTTTTTAATAAAAGCCACTCTGGGGTCAGATGATATCTCATTGTGGTTTTGATTTGCTTTTCTCTGATGATTAGTGATATTGAACTTTTTTTTTCAATACTTTTTGGCCATTTGAATGTCTTCTTATAAATGTTTATTCAGCTCTTTTGCCCAATTTTTAATTGGATTTCTTTTTTGCAATTGAGTTGTTTCAGCTCCTTATATTTTCTGCTTATTAATTCCTTGTCAGATGAATAGTTTGCTAATATTTTTTCTTATTCTGCGGGTTGTCTCCTTACTTGCGATTGTTTCCTTTGTGGTGCAGAAGCCTTTTAGCTTGATGAAATCCTATTTGTCTTTTTTGCTTTTGTTGCCTGTGCTTTTGAAGTTTTACACAAGAAAAATCTTTGCTCAGGCCAATGTCCTGCAGCATTTCCCCAACATTTTCTAATGTTTTCGTGTTTTCAAGTCTTAGATTTAAGTCTTCAATCCATTTTGATTTCATTTTTATATATAGTGAGAGATAAGTGACTAGTTTTATTCTTCTCTATATGGATATCCAATTTACCCAGAAGCATTTATTAAAGAGGCTGTCCCTGCCCCACTGTATGTTCTGGGAGCCTTTGTTGAAAATGGATTGGCTGTAGGCTCTGTTCTGTTCCATTGATCTATATCTCTGTTTTGGTACCAGTACCATGCTGTTTTGGTTACTGTAGCCTTGTAGTATAGTTTGAAGTCAGGTAGCGTGATGCCTCTGGCTTTGTTCTTTTGGCTTAGGATTGACTTGGCCATGCAGGCTCTTTTTTGGTTCCATATGAACTTTAAAGTAGTTTTTTCCAATTCTGTGAAGAAAGTCATTGGTAGCTTGCTGGGGATGGCATTGAATCTATAAATTACCTTGGGCAGTATGGCCATGGCCATTTTCATGATATTGATTCTTCCAACCCATGAGCATGGAGTGTTCTTCCATTTGTTTGTATCCTCTTTTATTTCATTGAGCAGTGGTTTGTAGTTCTCCTTGAAGAGGTCCTTCACATCCCTTGTAAGTTGGATTCCTAGGTATTTTATTCTCTTTGAAGCAATTGTGAATGGGAGTTCACTCATGTTTTGGCTCTCTGTTTGTTATTGTTATATAAGAACGCTTGTGATTTTTGTACATTGATTTTGTATCTTGAGACTTTGCTGAAGTTGCTTATCAGCTTAAGGAGATTTGGGGCTGAGACAATGGGGTTTTCTAGATACACAATCATGTCGTCTGCAAACTGGGATAATTTGACTTCCTCTTTTCCTAATTGAATACCCTTTATTTCCTTCTCCTGCCTAATTGCTTGGGCCAGAACTTCCAACACTATGTTGAATAGGAGTGGTGGGAGAGGGCATCCTTGTCTTGTGCCCGTTTTCAAAGGGAATGCTTCCAGTTTTTGCCCATTCAGTATGATATTGGCTGTGGGTTTGTCAGAGATAGCCCATCAATACCTAATTTATTGAGAGTTTTTAGCATGAAGGGTTGTTGAATTTTGTCACAGGCCTTTTCTGCATCTATTGAGATAATGATGTGGTTTTTGTCTTTGGTTCCGTTTATATGCTGGATTACATTTATTACATTTATTGATTTGCGTATGTTGAACCAGCCTTGCATCCCAGGGATGAAGCCCACTTGATCATGGTGGATAAGCTTTTTGATGTGCTGCTGGATTCGGTTTGCCGGTATTTTATTGAGGATTTTTACATCAGTATTCATCAAGGATATTGGTCTAAAATTCCCTTTTTTGGTTGTGTCTCTGCCTGGCTTTGGTATTAGGATGATGCTGGCCTCATAAAATGAGTTAGGGAGGATTCCCTCTTTTTCTATCAATTGGAATGGTTTCAGAAGGAATGGTACCAGTTCCTCCTTCTACCTCTGTTAGAATTTGGCTGTGAATCCATCTGGTCCTGGACTCTTTTTGGTTGGTAAGCTGTTGATTAGTGCCACAATTTCAGAGCCTGTATTGATCTATTCAGAGATTCAACTTCTTCCTGGTTTAGTCTTGGGAGGGTGTATGTGTCGAGGAATTTATCCATTTCTTCTAGATTTTCTAGTTTATTTGCATAGAGGTGTTTGTAATATTCTCTGATGGTAGATTGTATTTCTGTGGGATCAGTGGTGATATCCCCTTTATCATTTTTTATTATGTGTATTTAATTCTTCTCTCTTTTCTTCTTTATTAGTCTTGCTAGCAGTCTATCAATTTTGTTGATCTTTTCAAAAAACCAGCTCCTGAATTCATTAATTTTTTGAAGAGTTTTTTATGTCTCTATTTACTTGAGTTCTGCTCTGATTTTAGTTATTTCTTGCCTTCTGCTAGCTTTTGAATGTGTTTGCTCTTGCTTTTGTAGTTCTTTTAATTGTGATATTAGGGTGTCAATTTTGGATCTTTCCTGCTTTCTCTTGTGGGCATTTAGTGCTATACATTTCCCTCTATACCCTGCTTTGAATGTGTCCCAGAGATTCTGGTATGTTGTGTCTTTGTTCTCGTTGGTTTCAAAGAACATCTTTATTTCTGCCTGAATTTCGTTATGTACCCAGTAGTCATTCAGGAGCAGGTTGTTCAGTTTCCATGTAGTTGAGCGGTTTTGAGTGAGTTTCTTAATCCTGAGTTCTAATTTGATTGCACTGTGGTCCTAGAGACAGTTTGTTATAATTTCTGTTCTTTTACATTTGCCGAGGAGAGCATTACTTCCAACTATGTTGTCAATTTTGGAATAGGTGTGGTGTGGTGCTGAAAAAAATGTATATTCTGTTGATTTGGGGTGGAGAGTTCTGTAGATGTCTGTTAGGTCTGCTTGGTGCAGAGCTGAGTTCAATTCCTGGATATCCTTGTTAACTTTCTGTCTCGTTGATCTGTCTAATGTTGACAGTGGGGTGTTAAAGTCTCCCATTATTATTGTGTGGGAATCTAAGTCTCTTTGTAGGTCACTCAGGACTTGCTTTATGAATCTGGGTGCTCCTGTATTGGGTGCATATATATTTAGGATAGTTAGCTCTTCTTGTTGAATTGATCCCTTCACCATTATGTAATGGCCTTCTTTGTCTCTTTTGATCTTTGTTGGTTTAAAGTCTGTTTTATCAGAGATTAGGATTGCAACCCCTGCCTTCTTTTGTTTTCCATTTGCTTGGTAGATCTTCCTCCATCCTTTTATTTTGAGCCTGTGTGTGTCTCTGCACGTGAGATTGGTCTCCTGAATACAGCACACTGATGGGTCTTGACTCTTTATCCAATTTGCCAGTCTGTGTCTTTTAATTGGAGCATTTAGTCCATTTACATTTAAAGTTAATATTGTTATGTGTGAATTTGATCCTGTCATTACGATGTTAGCTGGTTATTTTGCTCGTTAGTTGATGCAGTTTCTTCCTAGCCTCGATGGTCTTTACAATTTGGCATGATTTTGCAGTGGCTGGTACCGGTTGTTCCTTTCCATGTTTAGTGCTTCCTTCAGGAGCTCTTTTAGGACAGGCCTGGTGGTGACAAAATCTCTCAGCATTTGCTTGTCTGTAAAGTATTTTATTTCTTCTTCACTTATGAAGCTTAGTTTGGCTGGATATGAAATGCTGGGTTGAAAATTCTTTTGTTTAAGAATGTTGAATATTGGCCCCCACTCTCTTCTGGCTTGTAGAGTTTCTGCTGAGAGATCTGCTGTTAGTCTGATGGGCTTCCCTTTGTGGGTAACCAGACCTTTCTCTCTTGCTGCTCTTAACATTTTTTCCTTCATTTCAACTTTGGTGAATCTGACAATTATGTGTCTTGGAGTTGCTCTTCTCGAGGAGTATCTTTGTGGTGTTCTCTGTATTTCCTGAATCTGAATGTTGGCCTGCCTTGCTAGATTGGGGAAGTTCTCCTGGATAATATCCTGCAGAGTGTTTTCCAACTTGGTTCCATTCTCCCTGTCAGTTTCAGGTACACAGTGAAACGTAGGTTTGGTCTTTTCACATAGTCTCATATTTCTTGGAGGCTTTGTTCATTTCTTTTTATTCTTTTTTCTCTAAACTTCCCTTCTCACTTCATTTCATTCATCTTCCATCACTGATACCCCTTCTTCCAGTTGATCGCATCAGCTCCTGAGGGTTCTGCATTCTTCACTTAGTTCTCGAGCCTTGGCTTTCAGCTCCATCAGCTCCTTTAAGCACTTCTTTGTATTGGTTATTCTAGTTATACATTTGTCTAATTTTTTTTTCAAAGTTTTTAACTTCTTTGCCATTGGTTTGAATTTCCTCCTGTAGCTTGGACTAGTTTGATCGTCTGAAACCTTCTTCTCTCAACTTGTCAAAGTCATTCTCCATCCAGCTTTGTTCCATTGCTGGTGAGGAACTGCGTTTCTTTGGAGGAGGGGAGTCGTTCTGCTTTTTAGAGTTTCCAGTTTTTCTGCTCTGTTTTTCCCCCATCTTTGTGGTTTTATCTACTTTTGGTCTTTGATGATGGTGATATACAGATGGGTTTTTGGTGTGGTTGTCCTTTCTGTTTGTTAGTTTTCCTTCTAACAGACAGGACCCTTAGCTGCAGGTCTGTTATAGTTTGCTAGAGGTCCACTCCAGACCCTGTTTGCCTGGGCATCAGCAGCAGTGGCTGCAGAATAGCGGATTTTCGTGAACCGCGAATGCTGCTACCTGATTGTTCCTCTGGAAGTTTTGTCTCAGAGGAGTACCCGGCCGTGTGAGGTGTCAGCCTGCCCCTACCAGGGGTACCTCCCAGTTAGGCTGCTCGCGGGTCAGGGGTCAGGGACCCACTTTAGGAGGCAGTCTTCCCGTTCTCAGACCTCCAGCACTACTCTCTTCAATTGCTGTCAGACAGGAACATTAGAGTCTGCAGAGGTTACTGCTGTCTTTTTATTTGTCTTTGCCCTGCCCCCAGAGGTGGAGCCTACAGAGGCTGGCAGTCCTCCTTGAGCTGTGGTGGGCTCCATCCAGTTCGAGCTTCCCGGCTGCTTTGTTTACCTAAGCAAGCCTGGGCAATGGCGGGCGCCCCTCCCCCAGCCTCGCTGCCACCTTGCGGTTTGATCTCAGACTGCTATACTAGCAATCAGTGAGACTCCGTGGGCGTAGGACCCTCCAAGCCAGGTGCGGGATATAATCTCCTGTTGTGCCGTTTTTTAAGCCTGTCGGAAAAGCGCAGTATTAGGGTGGGACTGACCCGATTTTCCAGGTGCCGTCTGTCACCCCTTTCTTTGACTAGGAAAGGGAGCTCCCTGACCCCTTGCGATTCCCCAGGGTGGCAATGCCTCGCCCTGCTTCGGCTCGCGCACAGTGTGCTGCACCCACTGTCCTGCGGCCACTGTCTGGCACTCCCTAGTGAGATGAACCCGGTACCTCAGATGGAAATGCAAAAATCACCCATCTTCTGCGTCGCTCATGCTGGGAGCTGTAGACCGGAGCTGTTCTTATTCAGCCATCTTCAGATGAGGTAGATTTTTTGCAGGCAGCATTAGTTATGTCTTGATTCTTTATCCATTCAGCTTTTCCGTGTCTTTAAATTGGACTACTGAGGCCATTTACATTGACTGTTATTATTGGTAAGTAAGGACTTACTACTGCTATTTTTATAGCTTGTTTTGTGGTTGGTTAGCAGCTGCTCTCCTCATTATTGTCTTTCTTTGTGATTATGTACCTTTCTATGGTAGTATGTTTTAATTTGTTGCTTTTATTTTTGTATGTCTATTATAGGTTTTTTTCATTGTCCTTATCTTGAGGCTTACAAAAATTTTTTTTATAGATATAACCAGTTATTTTAAAGGGATGACAACTTAGATCACACATACACAGAATAGAAGCAAACGAACAAAAAACCTTTATACTTTAATTGTATTCCTCCTCCACCACCATTTTGACTTTTGGTTGTCTCAATTCACATTTTTATATTGCCTATCTCATAAAAGGTTGTTGTAGTATTATTGTTTTTGATATATTTGTCTTTTGGGCTTTATACTAGACATGAGCAGATTGCACACAATTGCTGTCTTGGAGTATTCTGGCGTTGTCTTTGTGCTTAATTTTGCCAATGGGTTTTATACGTTTAATTGTTTTATTCATGCACATTAGTGTTTTTTTCTTTCAGACTGAAGAACATCTTTTAGCCATTCCTGTAAGATGGGTTGGTGGTGGCGAATTCTCTCAACTTTTCTTTGTCTGGGAAAGACTTTATCTCTTCTTCACATTTGAAGGTTAGGTTTGCTACATATAGTATTCTTGGATGGCAATTGTTTTCTTAGAGCACTCAGGAAATGTTGGCCCACTCCCTCCTGGCCTGTGTGGTTTCTGTTGAGAAGTCTTTTGCTAGATCGATTGCAGCTCCTTTATATGTCATTCACTTTTTATCTTGTGCTGCTTTGGGGATCCTCTCTTTATCCTCGACCTTTGAGAGTTTGATTATTACACCCTGCCTTGAGGTAGTCCTATTTGATTTGAATCTGTTTGGTGTCCTCAGACCTTCCTGTACCTGGATGTCTATATCCTACTTAAATTGTGGAGAGTTTTCCATTATTATTTATTTTAATAAGCTTTCTTTTCTTTGCTTTTGCCCAACTACCTCTTGAACATCAATAATTCTTAGATACTGTCTTTTGAGGTAATTTTTTATATATTGTAGGTGATCTTCATTCCTTTTCATTGTTTTTTTTTCTTTTTTCTCCTCTGACTGTGTAATTTCATCTAGCCTGTCTTTGAGCTCACTGATTTTGTCCTCTGCATGATCTATACTACTGTTGAGAGACCAGTGAATTTTTTATCTCAGCAAGTATATTTCTCAGTCCCAAGATTTCTGTTCTGTTTTTAATAACTTTAATCTGTTAAATTTTAATCATTTTAATCTCTTTGTTAAATTTTTCTGTTAAATTTCTGAATTGCTTTTATGTGTTATCTTGGATATCACTGAGTCTCCTTAAAACTGCTGTTTTGAATTCTTGGTCAGAGAGCTCACATATTGATATCTTGTTAGAATCAGTCACTGGTTCCTTGCTTTGTCTGTTTGGGGAAGTCATGGTTCCCTGTTTGCTGTTATTCCTTATGGGTATGTATCTATGTCTTTGCATTGAAGGATTAACTATCTATTCCAGTCTTCTTTATCTGGCTTGTTTTGTTTTTATTAGTTATGTTTGCTTAGAGATATTTTGCAATTTACCTGTTGAATTTTTAAATTATTTTGTCTGCTGGGTCACTGCTTTCTTTTTAGCACTAGATGGCACCTTAATACCAGCTTGGCCTTGGCTCTAACAAACAACTGTATTCCTGCCCATCCCAAATGGCTGAGGTCCCATAGATGATATTCTGGCAGTGTGGAAGGTGGGCTAGGGGTTCAAGTCTGAGGGACCTGTGGGACAAACAGTGTGGCACTGCTGAACAGCCACTCTGATTTGGCATCTTCTAGATCAAGTTACAGAGCAGTGTTTCCAGGGCTGGATGATAATCCCATCTCCCACCTTTGTCTGTGGCCATTCTCAGGGGTATTTCCCCCTTCAGGCACTTCTGATGCTTTCTGTGGGCTGAAGCAGGGACAAGTCACCTTCAGGGAACCCAACATGAGGGGAAGCTGGTTGTTCACCCTTTTCCAGTTTAGAAACTATGAATCAGGGGAAATGTTTCTAGTGTAGAAACGATGAATCAGGGAAAATTTTCCACATCCTCGGTATCAGGCAGATTGGAGGAAAGGGTGTTGCAGCTATTGAAACCTGAGTCTCTTGGTGATTGCTTCGATTTTTTTTTCGTGTTTCTGTGGTGTTGGGAACTGACTCATCCTCATATTTGAGTTCTGGGATATTGCTGGTGAAAATCTTGGTGCTCTATATTTGCTTTTGGCTTTCTCTATGTATGTGTTATGGGGTGGGTGTGTGTGTGGAATGAAACCGGCTTGCTTCTCTGCCACCAATTTGGTACTAGAAGTCATTACATCTTTTTTTTTTTTTTTTGAGACGGAGTCTCGCTCTGTCGCCCAGGCTGGAGTGCAGTGGCGCAATCTCGGCTCACTGCAATCTCCGCCTCCCAGGTTCACGCCATTCTCCTGCCTCAGCCTCTCCGAGTAGCTGGGGCTACAGGCGCCCGCCACCACGCCCGGCTAATTTTTTTGTATTTTTAGTAGAGACGGGGTTTCACCGTGGTCTCGATCTCCCGACCTCGTGATCCGCCCGCCTCGGCCTCCCAAAGTGCTGGGATTACAAGCGTGAGCCACCGTGCCCGGCCCATTACATCTTATTTCTTCAATCTAACTGTAATTTTGTACACATTAATTTACCTCTCTTCATCCCCCTTCACCCCCTACCCTAACCACTTTCATATATTCTCTATGTGAATATGACTTTTTCCAGAGTGACTGTAGACAAATTCTGGCATTCAGAATCAAGTGTACAAAATGGTGAGTAAGGTTGGCAATGGAGTTTCTTAGAGCAGCCCCACAATGTGCTATGCTTTTTTTTCTCACTGTTTATTTCTTAGCTTATTGACCCTATCTATTTGCCTTCAAGTTTTGTTCTTTGGCCCTTTTAGGGATTCTGTGAGCTAGCTAATAACCTTCTACAAAGCCTTTTCTGCTAAAAATAGCTCAGTTCAATACTATTGTTTGCAAGTATAAGCCCTAACTAATGGAGAGTTTTAGGTGGTTACGTGTCGCGCCCTGCATCCCCCCACCAAAAAAATGATAAATACCCCCTCTGCTAAAATATACATGTAGAGATTGGAAGTGTTGGTCTTCACTCAGTATTTGTAAAAAAAATGGATTAACAGACCTAGAGAATGTGCACAACCGTTGGTTGTGACAGCAAAATATTCTACTGCACTAGTCAACATGTAAGTTTCAAGCCTCGAATGCTGTATCACACATTGGATGCATAATTTAGCTGCAGCATTGCATTAATATCAATAACTAGCATTTGTTGAGTGCTCACCAGACAGTGTTATATAGGTTATTTTATGTTATATAAGTTATTTTATGTAATCCTCAAAATAAACCTTTGAAGTATTTACTAGTGGCATCTGTATTTTATAGAAGAGGAAATTAAGGTTTAGACCAGTTTAAGTACTTTCCCGTGGTCAATCTGTTTGGTAGGCAGGAATGGGATATGTACCTATATCTATCTGACCCTAGATTTCTCATTATGCCATTAAGCAACCCCGACTCTTACTGTTATTGAATGTAGATTTAACTGGTCTGCTCAGAATTGCAGAGAATTTGATGAGGAAATTATGATGGAGGATGCATACTTAACAAAGAAAATCTCCTGAATGGATCTTTCCTATATAGGAATTTGGAAAATCTTCCTGAGACAGGTAAGTTGTGCTCATTATGTTTGAAAACCTTGCCACTCGAAGCGTGTTACAGGGACCAGCAGCACTGGCATCGGCTGGCAGTTAGTTAGAAATGCCTTTGTTTATGAGAGAATGAAATAGGAATAGCAAATAAAGAATATCGAGAAGCTTCTGGATGGAGTCTTGCATCTTGTTGTATAGAAGATCTTTTTTTAGTGTCCTAATGAAAATTTTTGTATGTCTAGGCAAGAGTGCAGTATAGACTAGATGTATAATTTAATGTTTTTTCTAATACATTTTTCTTCTCTCCTTTTAATTGCATTATAAATATACAGTATCATATATGTATACCCATATAAGCAAAAGACACTAATAGAATAAGAGTAGCAGGACCTACTTATGAGCCCAGGTCTCCTTATTATCTCATGACCATTTACTAATACCTTTATTCTTACGAAGCTTGATATTCTAAGTAGTATTAAAGGGTCTGTAAGACACATGATACCTAAGAGATAATTCGCATCATTGCTATCACTGACTTAGACCAATGTCTCATCTTCTTTGTTTCATCTTTGTCATGACTCTGGGTGTAGACTTTCCTTGAAAAGGTCACCTGAATTCTCATTTCAGGAGGCACCTGCCTGTCACAGATACCAGTCAGGGAAAAAGAACACATAAGGATTTCCTGCTGGAACCCGAAAGCTTTTTCTGCAGTCCAGGTGGTTCTGATAGACCTTACCAGATGTCTGTCCAGAGCCATTAAGTCTTGGCACGCTTGCTCTTGGGAAAATATTAAGCCATCTCACCCATGAGCAAGTGCTGAATGAATGGGAAGTTTCCAGCTGTGTGCCCAGAAAAAAATGTTTAATGAAGACAACTGATGTCTTTGAATGGTTTATTTTCTCAATTGTTTTTGAGGCTACAACTTACATATCAATACTTCTGAGGGACTAAGTATACAAGAAAGACATTTAAAATGAAACCCTTAGTATATATTAGGACAATGTCCTCATTTTTATGTTCTCATTTACTGTACTGTTGAAATTTTTAGAATGATTTATCAAGATTCTTTTATTATTATTTATTATTGTCCTCTGCCTAAATAAATGGGGGTAAAATGTAAAACCATTTGCTTATGAGTAAATATGATTGAGAAGGTTTCTATATGCTCATGTTTAAAAACAGAACAAAAAAACCAAACAAAAAATACCTAGAAAGTTGGTGTGGAACTTAATTGAGCCATGCTACACTGACCCTTCTCACATCCGACTCCTGTTTGCCCTTGGCTTCATCTGTCACCTCTCCCTTCTTCGTGTCCCATGCTCAGACTTACTGAACTAGGTTTCCCTACCATGCTATGTTGTTTCATAGCTCTTCCTCTCACCTCTTTCTCTGTGTAAAATGCATCTCTTCCCTGTTTACATTTGGAATGCCTTCTGATTTTCAAAGGTGCATCCAGTTTCTTTACTGAATAGAACCTTTCCCAATTTCCCAATAGAGAACTAACTACCCCTCACTTGGTGCCTACTCTGTACCCCAAATCCACGATAAAACAATCTTTACATGGATGTTGAGTAAATAGTGACAAAGTGGAACAATGAAAGGAACCAATAAGATTCCTTAACTCTAACTAATGATGTGTTAATAGAACCAGAAAATTGCAGGAAAGAATCATTTTTTCTTTTGCTTATATTTATGCCCCATTTGTCTATTATGCTGAAAACATTATGGTTCAGATCCCGTGGCTTATTCATGTTTGTACATCCAATGTTCTCTCCGGTGCTAATTTTGATCATCTGCTCAAAATAATGATTTTGAGTAGATAATCAAATAATGATTTCATTGAAAAACATCACTTCATTGGCTTGGTACTTTTATCGTGACCTGAGATTTCTTGTATATACTACCTTTAGATGGTATCTGAGGAGATCTGGTTTTATATAAAGGTTCTTAATAAATTTTCTTCAAATGTCAGGATCAAGAGTGTAGGCACATTTGCTCTGGAATGTTTATCCTATTCTTCACTGATGATCAGTTTAGAGTGTGTCTGTTCAGGCAAGAATAAACAGAGCAAATGATCTCTTTTTCCCATATAAGCTCTTGAATTTCACTTTTCCCTAGAATGAAAACTGCTTCTTGCCAATAGAGGATTTTTTATACTGTCGTTTAAAAAATGGATTTTCTTTTATCAAACCAATAACCTTTATATGTGCATTGTTTTCTCCTACATGGAGCCTTGAGATCAGCTTTCACAGATTCTGTTTTGTGATGAGTGCTATCGGTGTAGGAAGGATGTCATTTGTCATGCCTTAGAGACTGTGTAGCACCCCTTCTTTCTTTTACTAAATAAGAAAAATAAGCTGCTCTCTGCCCAAACAAGACAAATGTACTTGGGATACTTATTCTTTCCTGTGATTTCTCTGGACTTGCATCACTGGTTTAAGATTTAAGGCATCTTCTTGGTTCTTTACTTTTCATTGTTTCACAGCTCTTTGCTACTGTTTACTCAATGTCCATCCATGTAAAGATTGTTTAATGGGCACTTTGAAAACTTCACAATTGTAAAGCAGCCCAGGTTTGTTGTCTGTGGTGTCATTCTATCTTTCTTTTCTCTGTTGTTGTCCTCCCTTCTGACCCTTGATGAGTGTCCTTATACCCTGACTACTCAGTTCTCCCCACAACTGCCTGTCCTAGTGTGCTAGTCTCTCAATGACAAACTCATTCTTCTTTCTCCTCCAACTAAAAAGCTCACCAGTTGATTGTCAAGCAGAAAATCTCTCTGATTAACTCCCTCTCTCCAAGTAACTACTGATCATTAATGGCCCAATGTCTTATTATTCTAGGATGAAAATGAACATTGTGAAATAGGTGACAACTTTATGTGACAAATGCATTTACCAAGGACATAACTCTATGATTGTGGTATTTCACACATCATGAGGTAGAACTCTGGAGTTGTTTCTAGAAGGGATGTGTAAGCTACTGCCTATTCCCATTTGTTTAAGGATTTTCAGTTTTAGAATTGTTCATTTCTATTCTTCTTCCATGGAGGAATCTAAATGCTGTTATGTCGTGGTAACTGACTGCATTGTGCTTCGTATATTATCATGTAGATTACAGGGCAAGTTATTTTGTTTTCTTAAACATTACTGGTAGAACATAAAGAACAGTAGCAATAAGACTATCAACTTCTTAATCGTTCCTGGATACCATTATTATACATTCAAATTTTGGTGAAGCCTCTGATCAGAGTATTTAAAGGTGTGTGTATTTAAAAACCTGTGACAAAGATCATATATTAAAAATAGTCTGCTTCAGATTATTCTCTGGGAACAAATCAATGGAGTAGACGGAATGAGCTTAGTCATCAAAGCATTTCTTACATAATAGATACGACAATGATAAAAATAGACGAAAATTGAAGGAAAAGAGATGAAGCATAGAGAATAGTTTTAAGGAAACTACAAACAGACAGCAGATGTCACTGTTGCTTTTTCACTATCATTAATCTTTTTTTGGGTTTTGTTCCCAGTTAATGACATTTTTCATTTTGTTAGAGAACTCTAATAGGTTAATCAAGTTCACGTATGCTGAACTTCTGTTTTGAATTTTGTGTTTATTAAGGTTATGCCTATAAACTTTGCATATATAATTATAAAGAAGATACTTTGTATGCTGAGGACCATTAATTTAATATTATAACTTGACAAAATAATTTTTATAATAAATATCATCTGATTCAGAATAGTTTCCTACTAAAATGAAGTGTTAATCATCTTGAAGAGCAGCTGGTCTTGATCTTCTTTTAAATGACCAGTCATATCTTTTGTTCTCTTTATTGTGAATATTGAAATAGCGTATCACCAAATCTTCTCTGTGATGATGATCTAAGAGATTTTTTTACCGTGTGAACACAACCAGCCAGTTTTATGTAGAACCTGAGAAACACGTTCCACATCAACTTCCAAAACACTATTCCCCCCCATTTCATTTTCTCTCCTTGATCAATTCAACTCTAGCTTTCAATTACAGTGTTTCCTCTTCAAGCTGCTGTATAGGATGCACAAACCTCAATTTCTCATCTTCCTATCTAATCATTTACCAGATCCTGTTGATTCTAACTTCTGTGTTTTTATTTCTTTTCTCTTCTTCTTTTCATTTCTCAAAGACAGAGTCTCTCTCTCTGTCACCCAGGCTGGCATGCAATACCTTTGTAAAGGCACTACAACACTGTGCATTTCTAAAATCAACCTCCTTTTTATCACAAACTTTAAACTTCATAGTACACAGATTAAGTATATTGACACACATGCACACATTTCTGTAGGAAGAATAACTTGGACAGTTTTTTAGTTTCAGTGGGGCTCCATTATTTCATGAGAATGAAATGAGACAACCTTGGTTTTAATGTGGAAAAAAATTCAGCAAGAACTAGTAATAATACAATTAGAGTTTCTAAAGATTTCTTTTTCATAAAATCTAATTCTATTGTCATTTTTAATTCAAAAGACTACAACTTTACCATTATATTCTTAAACATAGTAAGCCTGTTTTTTTAAAAAAAAAATCTATAAAATAAGGAACTTGGATAAAATGTTCCTAATGTGCTTTTCATTGATAACATTCTATTATTCAATAGGAAGTACTGAAAGGAGTACTTAGGATTGCTTATTTCTCTTACAAAAACCTCATCGATATATGTTCTATGCTTCTATAAAAATGTATTACAGATGATTACTTTTAGAACTAAAATGAAAATATATATTAAGCACTTACTGGGGAATTAGGGTTTTTATAATCATAGGACAGTAGTGAAAATTACTTCGAATCTGTTATAACTGAAAAACAATTCAAGGAATTTAATGACATTAATCTATACATTTGAAGATAAGCCTGTGACTGTGTATATGTTGTAACTGTTAAAATAAATGATAAAAATTCGCTTCTATTTTGGACTTTGTTATCTTGATTGCTTACTGAAAATATTAATGGAAGTAATGGCACAGGAGTCAGGGAGAGGAAGGAGGTGGGCTGTCCAAACACTGTTTTCTGTTATCCATGTGTCAACACTGCCTATGAACACTAAGGCAGGGGTCCCCAACCCCTGGGACCAGTACTGGTCTGTGGCCTGCTAGGAACTGGGCCACATAGCAGGAGGTGAGCAGCGGATGAGCAAGGGAGCATTACTGCCTGAGCTTTGCCTCCTGTCAGATCAGCAGTGGCACTCAGTTCTCATAGGAGGGCTACCCTGTTGTGAACTGCACGTGCAAGGGATCTAGGTTGCACACTCCTTATGAGACTCTAATGCCTGATGATCTGAGGTGGAACAGTTTTATCCTGAAATCATCCCTCCAACTCTGCCCAACATCCCCACTGTCCATGGAAAAATTGTCTTCCACGAAACTGGTTCCTGGTGCCAAAAAGGTTGGGGACCACTGCTCTAAGGAATATATTTAGAATTGCTGGAATGAATGATTTTTATCACTGGTGAATTGGCATACGGTTTTCTGTGTTTGATTTATATATTATTTAACTAAGTAAGTGTTCTGAAGAGGAATTTAGAAAAAGAGTATTTTATTAACTAGTAGGAACTTTAGTGCTCAGAGACATGTTTCTGCAGCCTATCCCAGCATGTTATTTTTTGAACACATTGCATCTTCAGTGTAGATGTGGTTTTGAAACTTGGACTTGTTACTTTTAATTCACGTCATCTTGGTTAGGAAATTTAACTTCTCATTAGTGAAATTTTCTTATAAAAGCGGGAATAATGCTACCTATATTTTTGGGGATTGTTGTGAAGATTACACCTGTTGAATTTAAACACCAATATATGTGTAAGGTGTACCATAAATTATTGATATATGTATCATTGTAACCACTAATGGCAAATGTTTCTCAACTAAGTAAAAGGTGTTTTGTTGATTCTCGGATTATACAAAGGTAGAATTTGTGGTCTTCATAGTTAGAAGCAGTATTTAAATAACGAACTTACTAATTGTAACAGTAGTTATTTACTTGCAATCTTTAAAAATTGTTTTAAACTTTGTATTGGATTTGAATTTTAGAGGCTCGCTAACTTTCCCTTAATAGTAACTCTCTGACTATCCCTACCCTTTTACCAACCAGGCTAGCAAAGTTGAACCACCAGTTTTAATATTCTCACTTTTCATCTGTAGACCTAGACATGAAAACAATGGAGGCTAAGATGAGATTTTTGAGTTAACCTGCTCTCCACTGACTTTCTGAGTGGACGGTGGAAGTACTTCTCATGAAATACCAAGGTAGAAAGTGAACTTTACTCTTGTTGCATTTTGGTATGGCTTGCTTACAGGTTTTATTCATGTTAAAAGGTAAATTTATGACATGGAAATCAATAGTCATAAGTTCAGATTACAGATCCCAGCTGTCAGACCCTCCAGCCAGAGTGGGTCCTGTGGTGTCCAGCGTTCTCTGTTCTGCTTCTCTAGCCTTGACTAGTGCTTCATAGAACTATGTATGATTTATTTTTGGTTACTATCATAGCCTCCCAACTCCTTTACAATTTTAGCTAATATTCTCTCTGCTGTCATCTTAGCCTGCAGAAATGAAACGATCATGTAGGTTCATACATGTGTACATTATTGTCTATGATACAGTCTCACTTGTAAAAAACTTCCTAAACAATAATCCATACTCTTAGTATTTTTGAAGCCGTTTGGAACTACTGGAGTTGAAGTCACTACCAAGTTCTTAATGTTTGTGAGGTGGGGAAACCACTAACGTGAGAATATTTCCCAAGATCACTTCCTACCACAATATTTATGTTTCCAAGAAATTAACTGAGCATTTACAATTTCCTAAATACTTTAATGATTTATATATGACAATGTTTATATTTTTTACAACAATTTAGATGGGTACTATTATTATTCCTGTTTTGAGGATGAGAACATGAAGAAATGGAGAGTCCTACAGCTGGCCTCCTAAGTGGCCTGATGTACCACAGTTAGAAAGGGGCAGAGTTAAGACTACACCCCAAGTCGTGTGGGCACAGAGTCCGTACGTTTGGCATTTGCATTGCCAGTCTTTGAGGGGAGGTTTGGTTTTGCCATTTAGAGTTGGCAGAGGAGAGCAGGATGGAAGAGATGACCTCCACAGGATCATTCCAGGCTCTCAGAGCCAGAGAATCTTTTTCTTAGTGCATAGTTGTGAATGGGGCCTCTGGATCAAGGACCACCTGATGTAATAGCCCCAGTACGATAATATTTTGGATTGATGCTTTTCTTGTAATCTAGTCTCAGGCTGGAAAATGTATCTACTTTATGAAGCATCATAAGGTCAACATTGGAGACCAGGCAACTAGAAGTCAGACTTGGAATTCACTGGTTCAAATTTCTTACATAATATAATTTATGTATTATGTATGTATGTATGTAATAAACATTAGTAGTAATACATGCCGTTATCTGCCTTTAACCAAAGTTCTAAAACAGTGGTTCTCCCTTGTTATTTTGCAACACTTTGGGAGTGGTTCTAATCACCTAATTGAGTGTTATGAAATTATAATATTAAAATGTTCCTACTAATATATAAAACAACTGTGATATTATTGTGCCTTTTGGTGGGTGGGAATGAGGGGTTTGGATGTGGTCAAAGTTCACTAAAAGTGTTAATAACCATGTAAGAGTGTGGAGAATATTTTTATTTATTTCGCTTTTTGCATATAATCTGTAATGCCAAGTGTGAATAACTTTGATAAAAATTGAAGAGAAACACGAGACTGAGGTTGAACAGGCTGAGTGAGGAGGCAGACACAAATAGTGAGAGGAATAGCCTGATTTTTCCAAGGACAAGGATTTAGGCTGATGGGATGTATTATTAGGGGGCTGGGTGAGGCAGGGAGAGGAGGCTGAAATATAAGGAGAGGCTAAAGCAGGCAGAAATCTTCCTTTTAAGAATCAGTGCTGTCTGTAACAAAAGCCATTCCATTGTCTCAAGGCAGCAGCAGGATGCTGTCTGTTCTAGCAACTCTGGGTAATTGGAGAAGGAAGTTTCCCAGGCAGCTAAAAGTAAAGAACCAGAAAGGATTCTGCCTTATGGGAAAGCTCACTAACAGAGACAGCAGAACAGGTGTGGGGCTGGAGGGCTTTGAAGATGTCGCAGGAGCAGGAAGCAGAGAGCATTGAGTTGTAGCATCTAGGCCCTACTCCCAGATTTACTAGGGATGGTTGGCACTGTTAGAGGGCCCAGTTCAAGTGCTTGAGAAAATGACTTCAGTGTGTGAGACATGCCAAGGGTTATACTATTTCTGCCTTATAGAATAGGGTGTAGGGAACCGGATGGGAGGGAAGGGTTGCACTGCATCAGCCAGAGGGCTGAGCTTTGCACCATGACCCTTCCCACTATGGCAATGATGTGGCATTTCACTGGCCAGCACATTGGTAATTTGAGTTTGTCTTTTGTTATGTTCTCTGTATTTAGAATTAAGGGAGTTCAGACACTGTAAAGAGAAGGTGTAATATGTTGAGGCTTTTAAAATGTGAATTTTTTGGCATATATGGTGGAGAAAGCAAATGCTTAGTTGTGTGACAGGGAACACAGTCTCCTTAGAAACTAATTAACATCGTATCCAGTATATTAATTATTTAAAACCACAAAATTATGGACTTGTATTAGATGATCTTTCAGGTTTTTTCCATACATAAAGTTTCACAGTACTTCACACACTACAGTTTCTATATAGTCTGTGATGACCTCTTCATTTTACCCTCAGACACAAGCTTTTACGGTTGGCCTTTTGTGGTCTTTTTTGGTATTGATAGTTTAGATTGAATTTTTGGTTTCTGGCATTTGGCTTACTTACTGATTTTTTTCTCATCTTGTGCCTCAAGAGAGCTTTCTTAAAATAAAATTCAGTCTCTCTTTTGTTTTCAGCATGATTGCATCTAATTATGTAATTAGGCTAAATACATGCAATCAGGAGCAAGTAATAAATATTAGATTCTAACTCTGTAAATTTTGTTTTTCGTAGTAAATGCCTCAGGGGCAGAGCTTTTTTATTTATGCCTGCTAATACCTTCCACAGTGTTGTACATGTACCAAGAACTCAGTAGTTATTTGTTGAATTAATGAAGTATTCGTAAGATGCAATGCAAATCTCATCTAAAAATATGCAAATTCTCTCAGATGCTAGAAATATTTTTCAGAGTTATTTAAAGCCATATGTTTGGACCATGTACTGGTTTAGGCTAAATTGATTTATCAAGCTGTATGTTTGGCACAGTGGTGGCTATGACTACATTAGTTGTCTCAGAAGAAAAATGATTTTTATAGGTCATAAGTTAGGTCAGTTAGTCATCATAGATTTACTGTGTTTCTGATGCTGTTTCCTTAGATTTGATCTGGCTTTTCTCTTGTACGTTTGAAGCTTATTTAGGAGTGTGTCAGAACAAGCTGTCTCACCTGCCTGAATTGCTAGCCTTTAGGGCAGGGACAACGTTGTTACGTTATGTTCAGAGCAGGGCACAGGAGAGAGTTGCCTGGATCATAAAGAATGGTGATGAGCTCAAGTTGATGACCTGGTTCCTCTGTTCAGACACTATGGGCTGGAAAGGATGTGCCATATTTTTCAGGGGTTTTTCCTAATAACCCCTCTGCAGCTATCCTGCACCTTGTTACGAAGTCTTCTTTTACATTACTTTGTAAACATGTACCTGTAATGTAACTTCCATTTTTCAAGCATTCCAATGTTATAAGCACATAAAAATACACCTTGTTTTATTTGTGTTTTTATATTCAATACCTAGCAGAATTCCTGGCATACAGAGAAGTTTGAAATGCTTGAGTCAAATAGAGCTGGTGCCTGTGGCAGTGGATAATCAGGCAGTTGAAAGCAGATTAAAATATCAAATCTAGGTGGATAAGCTTTTGATGTGCTGCTGGATTTGATTTGCCGGTATTTTATTGAGGATTTTTGCATCGGTGTTCATCAGGGATATTGGCCTGAAACTTTCTTTTTTTGTTGTGTCTCTACCGGGTTTTGGTATCAGGATGATGCTGGCCTCATAAAATGAGCTAGGGAGGATTCCCTCTCTTTCTGTTGTTTGGAATAGTTTCAGAAGGAATGGTACCAGCTCCCCTTTGTAACTCTGGTAGAATTCGGCTGTGAATCCATCTGGTCCTGGACTTTTTTTGGTTGGGAGGCTATGAATTACGGCTTCAATTTCAGAACTTGTTATTGGTCTATTCAGGGATTCGACTTATTCCTGGTTTAGTCTTGGGAGGGTGTATGTGTCCAGGAATTTATCCATTTCTTCTAGATTTTCTGGTTTATTTGCATAGAGGGGTTTATAGTATTCTCTGATGATCATTTGTATTTCTGTGGGATCAGTGGTGATCTCCCCTTTATCATTTTTTATTGTGTCTGTTTGATTCTTCTCTTTTTTCTTCTTTATTAGTCTGGCTAGCAGTCTATTTTGTTAATCTTTTCAGAACACCAGCTCCTGGATTAATTGTTTTTTTTGAAGGGTTTTTCATGTTTCTATCTCCTTCAGTTCTGCTCTGATCTCCATTATTTATTGTCTTCTGCTAGCTTTTGAATTTGTTTGCTTGCTTCTGTAGTTCTTTTAATTGTGATGTTAGGGTGTTAATTTTAGATCTTTTTCACTTTCTCCTGTGGACATTTAGTGCTATAAATTTCCATCAAGAAACTGCTTTAGCTGTGTCCCAGAGATTCTGGCACATGGTGTCTTTGTTCTCATTGATTGCAAAGAACTTATTTATTTCTTCCTTGTTTTAGTTATTTACCCAGTAGTTGTTCAGGAGCAGGTTGTTCAGTTTCCATGTAGTTGTGCAGTTTTGAGTGTGTTTCTTAATCCTGAGTTCTAATTTGATTGCATTGTGGTCTGAGAGACTGCTTGTTGTAATTTCTGTTCTTTTACATTTGCTGAGGAGTGTTTTACTTCCAATTATGTGATCAGTTTTAGAATAAGTGCGATGTGATGCCAAGAAAAATGTATATTCCATTGATTTGGGGTGGAGAGTTTCAACATATGCAAATCAATAAACGTAATCCATCACATAAACAGAACCAATGACAAAAACCACATGATTATCTCAATAGATGCAGAAAAGGCCTTTGACAAAATTCAACATGGCTAAAGAAAGAAAAATCAAAAAAAGAAAAAAAAAATTCAACATGGCTTCATGCTAAAATCTCTCAATAAACTAGATATTGATGCAATGTATCTCAAAATAATAAGAGCTATTTATGACAAACCCACAACCAATATCATTCTGAAAGGGCAAAAACTGGAAGCATTACCTTTGAAATCTGGCACAAGACAAGGATGCTCTCTCTCAGCCACTACTATTCAACATAATATTGGAAGTTCTGGCCAGGACAATCAGGCAAGAGAAAGAAATAAAGGGTATTCAAATAGGAAGAGAGGAAGTCAAATTGTCTGTGTTTGCAGATGACATGATTTTATATATAGAAAACCCCATCGTCTCAGCCCGAAATCTCCTTAAGCTGATAAGCAACTTCAGCAAAGTCTCAGGATACAAAATCAATGTGCGAAAATCACAGGCATTCCATACACTAATAATAGACAAACAGAGAGCCATATCATGAGTGAAGTCCCATTCACAATTGCTACAAAGAGAGTAAAATACCTAGAAATACAACTTACAAGAGATGTGAAGGACCTCTTCTACAAACCACTGCTCAAGGAAATAAGAGAGGACACAAACAAATGGAAAAGCATTCCATATTCATGGATAGGAAAAATCAATATCATGAAAATGGCCATACTGCCCAAAGTAATTTATAAATTCATTGCTATCCTCGTCAAGCTACCACCGAGTTTCTTCACAGAATTAGAAAAAACTACTTTAAATTTCATATGGAACCAAAAAAGAGCCTGCATAGTGAAGACAATCCTTAGCAAAAAGAAGAAAGCTGGAGGCATCACGCTACCTGACTTCAAACTATACTACAAGGCTACAGTAACTAAAACAGCGTGGTACTAATACCAAAACAGATATATAGACGAATGGAACAGAACAGAGGCCTCACAAATAACACCACACATCTACAACCATCTGATCTTTGACAAACCTGACAAAAACAAGAAATGGGGAAAGGATTCCTATTTAATAAATCGTGCTGGGAAAGCTGGCTAGCCATATGCAGAAAACTGAAACTGGACCCCGTCCTTATGCCTTATAAAAAAATTAACTCAAGATGGATTAAAGACTTAAATGTAAGACCTAAAACCATAAAAACCCTAGAAAAAAACCTAGGCAATACCATTCAGGACACAGGCATGGGCAAAGACTTCATGATTAAAACACCAAAAGCAATGGCAACAAAAGCCAAAATTGACAAATGGGATCTAATTAAACTAAAGAGCTTCTGTGCCACAAAAGAAACTACCATCAGAGTGAACAGCGCAACCTACAGAATGGGAGAAAGTTTTTGCAATCTATCCATCTGACAAAGGGCTAATATCCAGAATCTTCAAATAACTTAAACAAATTTACATGAAAAAACCAAACAACCCCATCAAAAAGTGGGCAAAGGATATGAACAGACACTTCTCAAAAGAAGACATTTATGCAGCCAACAAACACAGGAAAAAAAGCTCATCATCACTGGTCATTAGAAAATTGCAAATCAAAACCACAATGAGATACCATCTCTTGCCAGTGAGAATGGCGATTACTAAAAACTCAGGAAACAACAGATGCTGGAGAGGATGTGGAGAAATAGGAACGCTTTTACACTGTTGGTGGGAGTATAAATTAGTTCAACCATTGTGGAAGACAGTGTGGTGATTCTTCAAGGATCTAGAACCAGAAATACCATTTGACCCAGCCATCCCATTACTGTGTATATACCCAAATGATTATAAATCATTCTCTTATAAAGACACATGAACACGTATGCTTAGTGCAGCACTATTCACAATAGCAAAGACTTGGAACCAACCCAAATGCCCATCAATGATAGGCTGGGTTAAGAAAATGTGTCACATATCCACCATAGAATGCTATGCAGCCATGAAAAAGGATGAGTTCATGTCCTTTGCAGGGACATGGATGAAGCTGGAAAACATCATTCTCAGGAAACTAACACGGGAACAGAAAACCAAACACTGCATATTCTCACTCATAAGTGGGAGTTCAACAATGAGAACACATGGACACAGGGAGGGGACCATCACACACTGGGTCTTGTTGGAGGGTAGGGGGTGGAGGGTGGAGGGAGGGATAGCATTAGAAGAAATACCTAATGTACATGACAGGTTGATGTGTGCAGGAAACCACCATGGCACATGTATACCTATGTAGCAAACCTGCAAGTTCTGCACTTGTATCCCAGAACTTAAAGTATAAAAAAATAAATAAATCTTGAATCTAGATTTCCTGTCTCCTTTCAAAGGAGTGGTGGATTCTAATGGCTCCTAGACCCTAACCCCGAATCATCCAGCTTGGTTTAGGGTCATCATAGATCTCCAGGCAATGGGATTTATAGAAATAATGGTCTTAGAAAAGGCAGTTGATTTTGTAATTACACCTGATGTCACTTTGGGTTTGTAATCCTTTATTTGGAGATGTTTTTGCCCCAAAGGGGTCAGAGGAATTGGGAACTTGGGCGCAGGAGGATTTATACTTATTCAAAATGGACTTTCCTTATAATCACATGTGGAAGCCTTGTGAAACAACTATTTTGGTGCTCTTAACTGGACTTGTGTAAATCCTTACTGCTCAATGCCTTTATAACATGAATAAGAAACAGTGTTCTGACAGTAAAACATCCATTAGAAAAGATGGTAAATTTATTGGGAACATTTTAGGGCTTAAGCATATTTGTAACTGTGAGATATGGCCTCAATTATTAATCATCATGAGAAACTGGAGAAGTGACTCAGGTGACTCTGATAGACTAGATTAATGGCACATGATTTTACTACCCCAAACTGAAATCATCATCTACAGAAAGAGATTTGCAGGCTTTTTGGTGATTTATCCCTGGCTGCATTAGAGCGCAGAACTGTGGCTTTTAATTACCACTGATTTCATTTACCTTCACCTAGGAATGTCATTTTGAAGTGCAATTTGTCATTTGAAGTGTGGTGAAAGGATTCAAATCATTCCACGTTTGACACGTTGGACTAAAGTTAACCCAAAGACATGGTTAATATATGATTTCTTTTTAAAACAGTAAGAAATAGTGGTGAAGAGGTATTATTTTTTGAGGACTTACTATGTTTGAGGAATAATACCTTCATTTGAGTCAAATGAAGGTATTATTCCCATTTTACAGATGAGAAATGTAAGACTTAGAGTAATTAAATGTTTTGCCCAAGGCTACACTACTTAAAAGAAGTCATCCAAGATCAAAACCAACCTAAATGATTTCAAGGTCCATTTGCTCTGCCTCCTCCATAGAAATTTCCCCCCAAGTTTTGCAGTGATTTAAATCTCTGCAGCAGGTTTTTCCTCATATGGCACTCCAGTGTTACAGTTATTTAAGATTTGGTTTTATTTTATCAGACTACATTAGTCTTAATGAATAGAGTTGTATATTTCTATAGCATCTGGGATAGTGCCTCTTGGACATAGATTTATAATCATTTATTAAATAAAATCATTTAATAATCTGACACTGTTGGGTTGCTACTTGATGTAGATCTAGAGTTCAAAATTATTTTTTCCCAAATAATGCTAGCGTTTGGCAGTTACAATGTAAAATCTCCATTAAAATATCATAATTTTTATCTCTTTCTTTAAAAAAACAAACAGAATATACATTCTTGTCAGCATGACATAGCACTTATTCTAAAACTGATCACATAATTGTAAAACACTCCTCAGCAAATGCAAAACAACGGAAATAATAACAAGCAGTCTCTCAGACTACAGTGCAATCTAATTAGAACTCAGGATTAAGAAACTCACTCAAAACTGCACAACTACATGGAAACTGAACAACCTGCTCCTAAATGACTACTGAGTAAATAACGAAATTCAGGCAGAAATAAAGATGCTCTTTGAAACCAATGAGGACAAAGACACAATCTCTGGGACACAGCTAAAGCAGTGTTTTGAGGGAAATTTATAGGACTAAATGCCACAAGAGAAAGCAGGAAAGATCTAATTTTGACACCCTAACATCACAATTAAAAGAACTAGAGAAGCAAGAGAAAACAAATTCAAAAGCTAGCAAAAGGCAAGAAATAACTAAGATCAGAGCAGAACTGAAGGAGATAGAGACATGAAAAACCCTTAAAAAAATCAACGAATCCAGGAGCTGGTTTTTTGAAAAGATCAACAAAATTGATAGACCGCTAGCCAGACAAATAAAGAAGAAAGGAGAAAAGAATCACACAGACACAATAAAAAATGATAAAGGGGATATCACCACCTATCCCACAGAAATACAAACTATCATCAGAGACTACTATAAACATCTCTAGGCAAATAAACTAGAAAATCTAGAAGAAATGGATAAATTCCTGGATACATACACCCTCCCAAGACTAAACCGGGAATAAGTTGAATCCCTGAATAGACCAATAAATAGCTCTGAAATTGAGACAGTAATTAATAGCCTCCCAACCAAAAAAAGTCCATGACCAGATGGATTCACAGCCGAATTCTACCAGAGTTACAAAGGGGAGCTGGTACCAGTCCTTCTGAAACTGTTCCAAACAATAGAAAGAGAGGGAATCCTCCCTAGCTCATTTTATGAGGCCAGCATCATCCTGATACTAAAATCTGGAAGAGACATAACAAAAAAAGAAAATTTCAGGCCAATATCCCTGGTGAACATCGATGCAAAAATCCTCAATAAAATACTGGCAAACCAAATACAGCAGCACATCAAAAAGTTTGTCCATCATGATCAAGTCAGCTTCACCCCTGTGATGCAAAAGTGGTTCAACATATGCAAATCAATAAACGTAATTTATCACATATACAGAACCAGTGACAAAACCCGATTATCTCAATAGATGCAGAAAAGGCCTTGGACAAAATTCAACAGCCCATCATGCTAAAAAGTCTCAATAAACTGTGTATTGATGGAACGTATGTCCAAGTAATAAGAGCTATTTATGACAAACCCACAGCCAATATCATACTGAAAGGGTAAAAACTGGAAGCATTACCTTTGAAAGCCGGCACAAGACAAGGATGCCCTATCTCACCACTCCTATTCAATATAGTATTGGAAGTTCTGGCCAGGACAATCAGGCAAGAGAAAGAAATAAAGGGTATCCAATTAGGAAAAGAGGAAGTCAAATTGTGTGTGTTTGCAGATGACATGATTTTATATATAGAAAACCCCATCGTCTCAGCCCGAAATCTCCTTAAGCAACTTCAGCAAAATCTCAGGATACAAAATCAATGTGCAAAAATCACAAGCCTTACTATACACCAATAATAGACAGAGAGCCAAATCATGAATGAATTCCCATTCACAATTGCTACAAAGAGTAAAATACCTAGGAATATAACTTAGAAGAGATATGAAGGACCTCTTCAAGGAGAACTACAAACCACTGCTCAAGGAAATAAGAGAGGACACAAACAAATGGAAAAACATTCCATGCTCATAGATAGAAAGAATCAATATCATGAAAATAGCCATACTGCCCAAAGTAATTTATAGATTCAATGCTATCCTGCTATCCCCATCAAACTACCATTGAGTTACTTCACAGAATTAGAAAAAACTACTTTAAATTTCATATGGAACCAAAAAAGAGCCTGCATAGTGAAGACAGTCCTTAGCAAAAAGAAGAAAGCTGGAGGCATCACGCTACTTGACTTCAAACTATACTACAAGTAAGCAAAACAGCATGGTACTGGTACCAAAACAGACATATAGACCAATGGAACAGAACAGGGGCCTCAGAAATAACACCACACATCTACAACCATCTGATCTTTGACAAACCTGACAAAAACAAGCAATGGGGAAAGGATTCCTATTTAATAAATTGTGTTGGGAAAACTGGCTAGCCATATGCATAAAGCTGAAACTGGATCCCTTCCTTACACCTTATAAAAAAATTAACTCAATATAGATTAAAGACTTAAATGTAAGACCCAAAACCATGAAAACCCTAGAAGGAAACCTAGGCAATACCATTCAGGACACAGGCATGGGCAAAGACTTCGTGATTAAAACACCAAAAGCAATGGCAACAAAAGCCAAAATTGACAAATGGGATCTCATTAAACTAAAGAGCTTCTGAACAGCAAAAGAAACTATCATCAGAGTGAACAGGCAACCTACAGAATGGGAGAAAGTTTTTGCAATCTATCCATCTGACAAAGGGCTAATATCCAGAATCTTCAAATAACTTAAACAAATTTACATGAAAAAACCAAACAACCCCATCAAAAAGTGGGCAAAGGATATGAACAGACACTTCTCAAAAGAAGACATTTATGCAGCCAACAAACAAATGAAAAATGCTCATCATCACTGGTCATTAGAGAAATGCAAATCAAAACCACAATGAGATACCATCTCATGCCATTGAGAATGGCGATTATTAAAAAGTCAGGAAACAACAGATGCTGGAGAAGATGTGGAGAAATAGGAACGCTTTTACACTGTTGGTGGGAGTATAAATTAGTTCAACCATTGTGGAAGACAGTGTGGTGATTCCTCAAGGATCTAGAACTAGAAATAATACCATTTGACCCAGCAATCCCTTTACTAGTATATACCCAAAGGATTATAAATTATTTTGCTATAAAGACACATGCACACGTATGTTTATTGCTTCACTATTCACAATAACAAAGACTGGGAACCAACCCAAATGTCCATTAATGATAGACTGGATAAAGAAAATGTGGCACATATACACCATGGAATACTATGCAACCATAAAAAAGGATGAGCTCATGTCCTTTGTAGGGACATGGATGAAGCTGGAAACCATCATTCTCAGCAAACTAACACAAGAACAGAATGCTAGACAGTGCATGTTCTCACTCATAAGTGGGAGTTGAACAATGAGAACACATGAACACAGGGAGGGGAACATCACACACCAGGTCTTATTGTGGGGTGGGGGAGCGATAGCATTAGGAGAAATACCTAATGTAGATGATGGGTTGATGGGTGCAGCAAACTACCATGGCACATGTATACCTATGTAACAAACCTGTACATTCTGCACATGTACCCCAGAACTTAAAGTATAATAAACAAACAAACAAACAAAATTACAGCTTAGAAGTAATAATTTCCTTTTTTTAAAGGGTGGGAGAAAATATACAGAGGGGATACTAATAAGCCGAAGTGTCTATCCCTTGAGAGTTTGCAACCAAGTGCAATGATGGGAGATATCAATACTATTTATAATGTTAGGTAGAATATTCTATTAATGCCTCAAGAAAGGATTAAAGCAGAGTTGTAAAAGTTTGGAGAGAGATGGTTTTTAATTTGCAAGGATCAGGGAAATGTTCATGAAAGAGGGGACATTTGACCTAGAACTTAGAAAAATGAGAATGTTTTGACCGATAGATTTCAAGGGAAAGAACTCCAGGCAGAGGAAGATTTTTTTTTTTTTTT
>NW_026652291.1:76467342-76528064 GCF_009828535.3 Hylobates moloch
TAACTTAAACAAATTTACATGAAAAAACCAAACAACCCCATCAAAAAGTGGGCAAAGGATATGAACAGACACTTCTCAAAAGAAGACATTTATGCAGCCAACAAACAAATGAAAAATGCTCATCATCACTGGTCATTAGAGAAATGCAAATCAAAACCACAATGAGATACCATCTCATGCCATTGAGAATGGCGATTATTAAAAAGTCAGGAAACAACAGATGCTGGAGAAGATGTGGAGAAATAGGAACGCTTTTACACTGTTGGTGGGAGTATAAATTAGTTCAACCATTGTGGAAGACAGTGTGGTGATTCCTCAAGGATCTAGAACTAGAAATAATACAATTTGACCCAGCAATCCCATTACTGGTATATACCCAAAGGATTATAAATTATTTTGCTATAAAGACACATGCACACGTATGTTTATTGCTTCACTATTCACAATAACAAAGACTGGGAACCAACCCAAATGCCCATTAATGATAGACTGGATAAAGAAAATGTGGCACATATACACCATGGAATACTATGCAGCCATAAAAAAGGATGAGCTCATGTCCTTTGTAGGGACATGGATGAAGCTGGAAACCATCATTCTCAGCAAACTAACACAAGAACAGAATACTAGACAGTGCATGTTCTCACTCATAAGTGGGAGTTGAACAATGAGAACACATGAACACAGGGAGGGGAACATCACACACCAGGTCTTATTGTGGGGTGGGGGGAGCGATAGCATTAGGAGAAATACCTAATGTAGATGATGGGTTGATGGGTACAGCAAACTACCATGGCACATGTATACCTATGTAACAAACTTGTACATTCTGCACATGTACCACAGAACTTAAAGTATAATAAACAAACAAACAAATGAAATTACAGCTTAGAAGTAATAATTTCCTTTTTTTAAAGGTTGGGAGAAAATATACAGAGGGGATACAAATAAGCCGAAGAGTCTATCCCTTGAGAGTTTGCAACCAAGTGCAATGATGGGAGATATTAATACTATTTATAATGTTAGGTAGAATATTCTATTAATGCCTCAAGAAAGGATTAAAGCAGAGTTGTAAAAGTTTGGAGAGAGATGGTTTTTAATTTGCAAGGATCAGGGAAATGTTCATGAAAGAGGGGACATTTGACCTAGAACTTAGAAAAATGAGAATGTTTTGACCGATAGATTTCAAGGGAAAGAACTCCAGGCAGAGGAAGATTTTTTTTTTTTTTTGAGACGGAGTCTCGCTCTGTCACCCAGGCTGGAGTGCAGTGGCTCAATCTGGGCTCACTGCAAGCTCCGCCTCCGGGGTTCACGCCATTTTCCTGCCTCAGCCTCTCTGAGTAGCTGGGACTACAGGCGCCCGCCACCACGCCCGGCTAATTTTTTGTATTTTTAGTAGAGACGGGGTTTCACCGTGGTCTCGATCTCCTGACCTCGTGATCCGCCCGCCTCGGCTTCCCAAAGTGCTGGGATTACAAGCGTGAGCCACCGCGCTCGGCCAGGCAGAGGAAAGATTTTGTCAATAGTCATGGCGGCAGAAATGTCAAAGATAGGATAACTAGTTTAATTTGACGGGAGTATAAGACTTGTTAAGATAGTGAAAAAGATAAGACAGGGAAGGATCGTTGGAGATAGAGCTTTGGGGGTCTTGTACAAATGATGTTTAAGTTCCTTTTCAACAACTTTATGATCCTATAATTCTCTGAATGCAATGACAAATCACTGTGTTTTGTTAAGTAAGCAATTGTGAGTCCCAAAAATATTTTCAGTTGTGACATCTTTTCTTCATTTGATATTCTATTTATGTATGTATGTATGTATGTATGTATGTATGTATGTATGTATGTATTTATGTATTTATTGAGACAGAGTCTCGCTCTGTCACCCAGGCTGGAGTGCATGGTGCTATCTCGGCTCACTGCAAGCTCTGCCTCCGCGGTTCACGCCATTCTCCTGTCTCAGCCTCCCGAATAGCTGGGACCACAGGCGCCCGCCACCACGCCCGGCTAATTTTTTGTATTTTTAGTAGAGATGGGGTTTCACCGCGTTAGCCAGGATGGTCTCGATTTCCTGACCTCGAGATCTGCCTGCCTCGGCCTCCCAAAGTGCTGGGATTACAGGCGTGAGCCACCGCGCCCGGCCCATTTGATATTCTTACAGTGCCATGGAGTGACATAATCAGAACTATGTTTTGTAAGCACGGATTTTTTTTTTAAAGATTATTTTGGCAGCAATATGTAGTGTTGAATGAAGTGGAAAAGGACTGGAGGTAAAAGTTGGAAGGCTGTTGCAATAGTGTAAAATTAGGATATAGTATAGATTATACTATTAGAAACTAGTATAGATTAGAAATATAGTACAGATTAGAAAATAGTATAGCATAGATTAGAAACAAAGACCTGAATTAGAATAGCATCGATGAAAATAAAGAGTTAGAGGCAAATTTAAGATGAATTTTAGAATTATATTCTGCAGGGCTGGGCAGTTGTTTGAATGTATGACTATGTTTTGGGAGCAGTGTTAGAGAAGGAGAGCTTAAAGATAATTTCAGAGTTTGGAGGCTGGGGGATTATAAGAAGATTGAGAACATGATAGAGCTAAAGGAATCATTTGGTGATGCCTACTTAAAGAAGAGGGAGAAGATGAGTTCATTTTTAGTTGTATTAAGTTAATGGCAAGGAATTCAGGGCATTCAATTAGTTTTGAAATTGGGAATGAAATAAAAGGCTGATATTATTTTCTTCATGCAAATTCTTGGTGGGGAAGTTTAGGACAAAGTACCAAATGGAACATTATCTCATTTTCAACACATACATTAATTACAGATCCTGAAGAACTCTATTGTTAATAAGTAGACACACTCTAATAAAAATAGACTCATAGACATAGGCACATTCCCATTTATACAAATACTCCTGTAAAGGTAGCTCATAATAGTTACTGTGATGAATTGAGAGTGACCATCTCCGGTAGTAGGAAAGAATAAAATACTTTAACTTCGGAACTGATTTGGATCAAATGATTCCAGGAAATTCCATTATAAGTACTTCCTTTATTTAAAGTTCATGATTATTCCTCAGGCCCCTTAGGTTGCTTAATTTTCTTGTGCTTAACAATCTCCTTATGAGACGTTGAGTGAACAGGATTTGTGCTATCTTGGGGCCATTTTATCAACTAGTTCTTGAAGGGGGCAGTTTGATTTTCCCAAGGTTAGGTTTCATTTTATTAATTGATGTCCAACAGTTCCAGAATTTACTTAATTTAGGTAGAGCACAGTTGTTAGGCCATTAACTCTCCAGCTACATTTGTCTTCCATTAATCAAACTGAAATTCAGTTTCTAAGGTAGGTTTTGCAAACCTCTTTACCCTCACTCCCTATCTCTCCTCCTCCTTCCATTTGTGTAAAAAAAAAATTATTAAATTCCTGCTCCCTGCCAGACAGTATGTCAAATGCTAGTAATGGATTGATGAATACGCTCCCATTTTTAGGCATCTCATAGTACATGGGGGTAGAATCATGCATGCTCTGATAGAGGAACACAGAATAGGGAACTAAATCAGACCAGGTTAGGGAGGGATAAATTAGAAAGGCTTCCTGGAAGTGGTGACATCTGAGCAGAGTTGTGAAGATACATAGGATGTAGCTAGCAAAGGGGTGGGGGTTGTGGGATGAGAAGGTGGGTATTCTATGTGAGGGTTAAAGACACATTAAAAGATTTACAAGTAGTCTATATAGCTGGAAAGAGGAGCATATTTGGAGAATTCTAGGAGATAGGATTAGATAAATAGGCAGAAGATAGATAATTGTGAGTTTTGGGTTTACATGAGGACTTTCAATTACTTCTTGAAATCTTTAGAGAGCCATTGTAGCATTTTATGCACTGGATTAACTTGATAAACTCTGTATTTTGCGAAGCTTATTCTGGTACAGGAATGGAAAGTGTATTTGAGAAAGGCCAAGAAATCTGTTGGAGGCCACTGCTGAAATATGAGAACGACATGGATGAAAGTCTAAACTAAGGTAGCTGAAAAATTGAGAGAAAGGGACAAATTCAAGAGTCATTGAAAAGGTAGACAGTTTGGGACCTGGGGCTTGATTTGATGGAGTAAGTGACAGACACAGATAAACTCTCATATATTTGGTTTGGATATCTGCATCTTTAGTTGGTTCATTCACTGGAGGTGCAGAAGATCTGGTTTCTGGTAAAAGGTAGAAGTTACACACTGTGACATGTGGTTGTTGAGGTTTGCATTGATTATCCAAGTAGAAATGTCTATTAGGCAACTCAGTTGAATGTTTTGAGCAAGAAATATAGATTATGGAGTTAGCCTATGAGCTGATGCTGTGGGTGTGGATGCTAAACCCCAGGGGTGCTGCATAATGTGAAAGGGCAGAGGATGAGGTTGGAGCTTTTGGGAAGACTAGAACCAATTACATGGGAAGATATTTAAGTGGTAACCAGAGGAACACATGAAAGAGACAGATAAACAGGAAGAGTAAGAGGCAGGAGAAAAACCAGAGAAGAGCAGTGCAATTAATGGAAACTGAGAGAGTTTGAAGGAGTTGTCCTTAGTGTCAATTGTGCAAACATGTATATTAAGATCTACAGAATGTTTTATATTGTATTTGGCATACAGACATACTCATTGACCTCAGACTCGTACAGTTTCAGTAGAACATTATTGGAAGAGCTGAGTTTCAGACCTAATATTTTCCAGGTTATAAGGGGAACAGCTAAGTTAGGAATTAAAAATGAAATGGCAATTTGGGAGGCTGAGGTGGATGGATCACTTTAGGCCAGGTGTTCAAGTCCAGCCTGGCCAACATGGTGAAAACCCGTGTCTACTAAAAATACAAAAATTAGCCAGGTGTGATGGTACGTGCTTGTAATCCCAGCTACTTGGGAAGCTGAGGTGGGAGAATCACTTGAACCACGGAGGCGGAGGTTGCAGTGAGCCGAGTTTGTGCCACTGCACTGCAGCCTGGGCAACAGAGTGAGACTTTGTCTCAAAAAAAAAAAAAAAAGGAAAAAAGAAAAAAAGTGGTAGAGTGGTAATAGATCTTGGAATCAAAACCAGGTTTGGGGCTAAAATGAGCAGCAAGTGATCTCAGACAGAAGCAGGCAGGGAACAAACAGGAGGCTTATAAAGATTCTATTGAAATATGATATGATTTTATCTGCCATGCCTCCTCTTAGGATATCTTAAAGGCATTTTGCAGCTTCTGCCATCATATTTCTGAGACATGTTTTGTATTGACCAGCCATTTCACACACAGGGGGCAAATTTGGTATCCTAAACTGTTATATGCACCTGCCCATCTGGCATTAAGTAGCTGCGCAATGTTCCAACACAATAAAGCAAAGTGTCAGTGGGAAGAAGAGTTCTTCATCATCTACTACATAGACTGAGAAATCAGTAAGTGCTTGACAGGCTGGTAAGCATTCTTTTGGTGATGGATCCAATGCCACTGGAAGTACTTAAAAGCCTCAGCAATATTTGTCTATTGTGAAAGAAAAACATAGTTGTAACTGGATGTCCTGAGAAGCTTGAAGCTCTTGCATTGCTTTCAGGATGGGCACACTAAGAATATACATGTACCATATTTTGAAGGATATGAATCCAGTGGCATTGGTGAGGTAGCTAAGGAAGGTGTTCCTGGACATTTTAATTTGATGAGGGATGGGCAAGAGACAAAGGCTGCTGTGTGTGGGTGTCTGGATGGACACCACCTGGGCTTGTTGTGTTTTCCAGTGAATTACTGACAGCTGACTCTGGTTCTTCCGCTTGGATCATACCTTGTCTTATAAAGTATACTCACCTGGACAGAAATACACCTTGTTAAAATAGACTCGAGTAAAGTATTTCACCCACTCTGATCACCAGAGTGTTTTTTGTAAGAATCTTGAGGCTGTATTCAATCCACTTGTCTATCTATAAAAGTATTGAAGAGTTCCGTAATTCAGTGCTTTATTAAGCAACAAAAGAATTTGTGGACAATGTCTGAATCCCCAATTTGGAAGGAGAACAACTTTATTCATATAGTTTAATACCACAAAGTATAAAACTGGACAGTGGTGTTTGATACACATTTTGAGTTTCTTGGTGAAAACTTTTAGCCAGAAAAATTGTTTTTGTTCTAGTCTGTTTTGAATTTTCTAATATTGGACAAATTTAGCTGACCATTCTGTGTCAGCTAAATTTGGTCCTCTTCTGTGATCCTCTTCTTTGTGTTAACATGCTATTTTTGCTATGGTCTTTTGCCCAGGGATAAAACTTCCTTGCTTAAAGATCATTTTTTTTTTCATTGATACTGTAAAAAATGTTTAACTTATTTTGATTTTCAAAATATTGTTCCCTGCTTTCTTCTTATCCCTGCAATGGGTGGTTGTTGCTGCCCTGTGTCTGCGTCTCCGTTGTTCTATCAATGTCTGTCCTTGTGGTCCTTGCTCACCTTCCCCATGCAGTGCTCTCTGTCCTGACCTGCATTCTCCTCACTGTAGTAATGAATGGTTAAGAACTAAGGCTTTGGGATGAGATAGGCTGAAGCATAGTTCTGGCACCATCTTTACTTGCTCTGTGGTCTTGGACAAATCACTTGACCTTGATATATTTCAATTTTCTTTTCTGTTCTTTTCTTTTTTTTTGAGAGACAGAGTCTGCTCTGTTGCCCAGGCTGGAGTGCAGTGGTGTGATCTCGCTCACTGCAAGCTCCACCTCCTGAGTTCACGCCATTCTTCTGCCTCAGCCTCCCGAGTAACTGGGACCACAGGTGCCCACCACCACACCCAGCTAATTTTTTCTTTTCTTTTTTTTTTAGTAGAGGCAGGGTTTCACCATGTTAGCCAGGATGGTCTCGATCTCCTGACCTTGTGATCTGCCCGCCTTGGCCTACCAAAGTGCTGGGATTAGAGCATGAGCCACCATGCTCCGCCAGATATATTTCAACTTTCTCATCTCTGAAGTGAGATCATAATGGTACCTACCTCATAGGTTGTTGTAAGGATTAAATAACAAAATGAGACAATATATGCAAAGTGCTTACACAGCACTGGCATGTAGTAAGTGCTTCATCATGTTTACAGATTCAATTCTGAATACATATGATGTAATATAAGCATGGGAGTGACTGCCCATCACCTTTGCCATGTTCTATTTGTTAGAAGCCAGTCACAGGTCACTCCTACACTGAAGCACTGAAGGGGAGGGTATCACAAAGGTGTGAATACTAGGAAGTGGGCAATCTTTAGGGGCCACCTTAGGAGTCGTTGACCAGATGCTTGATACAATATCATAAGACAATACTGAACCATGGCCTAAATCTTGTTAATTTTATGAGAAAGATATCAAAATATGGTACCACATCTGAAGTTCTTAGAAAAATCTGACTGTAACAGGAAGTATGAGCTGAAGCTATTTACTTTTTTTTTTTAATTTTTTTCTTAAAACAGGTTTTGTGGTTTCATAGTAGGTGTCTATATTTATGGATTACATGAGATATTTTGATACAGGCATGCAATGCATATCAATCACATCAAGGTAAATAGGGTCTCTGCCATCTCAACCATTTATCCTTTGTGTTACAAACAATCCAATAAACTCTTTTAGTTATTTTAAAATGTACAATTAAATTATTTTTGACTATAGTCACCCTGTTGTGCTATCAAATACGAGGTCTTATTCATTCTTTATAACAATTTTTTTTTACCATTAACCATCCCCACTTCCCCCTCCCCCCCACTACCCTTCCCAGCCTCTGGTAACAATCCTTTTATTCTCTATCTCCATGTGTTCAGCTATTTGAATTTTTAGCTCCCACAAATAAGTGAGAACATGCGAAGTTTATCTTTCTGTGCCTGCCTTATTTCACTTAACACTCTAGTTCCATACATGTTGTTGCAGATGACAGGATCTCATTCTTTTTCATGGCTGGATAGTACTCTATTATGTATATGTACCACATTTTCTTTATGCGTTCATCTGTTGATGGACACATAGGTTGCTTCCAAATCTTGGCTGTTGTGAATAGTGCTGCAATAAACATGGGAGTGCAAATATCTGGAAGCTACTTCCTTCGAAAAGTCCCCTTGCAGCTAAAAAGCTTAGGAAAGGTAGACATATTTTTAAAATAATTTTTTGGGAAATAAGGTAAGGGTATTGAGGTCTGATAAAAGTGAAAAGAGTTTGGGATAGACCAAGTGGTTAGTATGATACTAGTTGATCAAATTGGAGGGAAAAATTGCTAAGTAACAGTGAGCCTCTATCTTAGACTGGTTGGGATGAATTTGTAATGGAACCAACTCACAGTTTTAAGACTTTGTGCAACAATGCTGGGCAGTCTGGAAGCAGGATAAGAAAAAGAAGTTTAATCAGGGATAAGAATTGGCAAAACAAGGACAGTGGAAATTTAGAGTGTGGGGAATTCTAAATCTTATTACTGTTGCGATTTGGCTTGTCTAGATGAAAATAGTTAATTTTTTTCAGTCTTAAATTATGAACTATTCCAAATATCAGAAGAGAATGTAAAATAATGTAATAGGTAACCACCTTTTCCCAATTGTATTTAATAGGTATTAAAATTGCACATATTTCCTTCAAACATTTTTCTGTTTTTGAAAATAACTAAAACTCATTGTGGTTTTGATTTGCATTTCTCTGATGGCCAGTGATGAGCATTTTTTCATGTGTTTTTTTGGCTGCATAAATGTCTTCTTTTGAGAAGTGTCTGTTCATGTCCTTCGCTCACTTTTTGATGGGGTTGTTTGTTTTTTTCTTGTAAATTTGTTTGAATTCATTGTAGATTCTGGATATTAGCCCTTTGTCAGATGAGTAGGTTGCGAAAATTTTCTCCCATTTTGTAGGTTGCCTGTTCACTCTGATGATAGTTTCTTTTGCTGTGCAGAAGCTCTTTAGTTTAATTAGATATACCATCTCACACCAGTTAGAATGGCGATCATTAAAAAGGAAACAACAGGTGCTGGAGAGGATGTGGAGAAACAGGAACACTTTTACACTGTTGGTGGGACTGTAAACTAGTTCAACCATTGTGGAAGTCAGTGTGGCGATTCCTCAGGGATCTAGAACTAGAAATACCATTTGACTCAGCTATACCATTACTGGGTATATGCCCAAAGGACTATAAATCATGCTGCTATAAAGACACATGCACACGTATGTTTATTGCGGCACTATTCACAATAGCAAAGAGTTGGAACCAACCCAAATGTCCAACAGTGATAGACTGGATTAAGAAAATGTGGCACAGATACACCATGGAATACTGTGCAGCCATAAAAAATGATGAGTTCATGTCCTTTGTAGGGACATGGATGAAACTGGAAATCATCATTCTCAGTAAACTATTGCAAGGACAAAAAACCAAACACTGCATGTTCTCACTCATAGGTGGGAATTGAACAATGAGAACTCATGGACACAGGAAGGGGAACATCACACTCCGGGGACTGTTGTGTGGTGGGGGGAGGGGGGAGGGATAGCATTAGGAGATATACCTAATGCTAAATGACGAGTTAATGGGTGCAGCACACCAACATGGCACATGTATACATATGTAACAAACCTGCACATTGTGCATATGTACCCTAAAACTTAAAGTACAATAACAATAAAATAAAATAAAAAAAAGAAAATAACTAAAACTAGATAACCTATTTTATCTTTCTTCTTTTTTCCTTCCTCAATGAAGATTTGAGGTTTGCAGTTATTATCACATCTGTTTCACTGGGTCAGTATATATAAGCTTAGAATGTCATTTTGAAAGAAGGGAAGTCTTTAGCATACTCATTAGCAAGAAGTGAATACAGCATAAAGAAGGAGAAGAGAGTTACAACAACCTTTGAGGACAACAGTCAATGCCCAGATGTTTTGTTACAACCTTAATGTGCCTGATTTCAGAGTAAGCATTAAAATGCTTTAATATCCAGTTGGCTGAAAATATGAAGGGCAGAAAAACAAATGCACTCTTCTGTGGAGGAGTTAAACTGGAAGGCAAAGGGGGCTCTTGTCTAGCACAAGCTAGAAGAGATAATTGTTCATTAGGGAGTGTGAAGTCTATCGTAAGTAAGCACAACCACATTCATTAGCCACTTCCCTGCTTTCTATCTGTGAGGGGCATTAAGTTTCTCTGTGTTCAATTAGAATGAATTCTGGGTTTTGCACTACAGGCCCTTTCTTGTGTTTCTAATATTCTGCACTTTGGTCTTTTTTCTCTTTGGATTTTCACTAAATTGGTATAAGCTTACTGTATACTGAATGTTCATGCCCCCTCATTTTTATGTTGAAATCCTGACTCCCATGGTAAAAGGAGTGGGGCCTCTGGGAGGTAATTAGACCATGAGGCTGGAGCCATCATCAATGGAATTAGTGCCCTTACAAGAGACATGAGAGAGTTTGCTCTCTGTCTCTGCTTTCCACCATGTTAGTTCTCTTCAAGAAGGTATCTGTCTGCAAACCAAGAAGAGGGCCCTCACCAGACCTGAGCCTGCTGACATGCTGGCTTCAGACTTCCCAGGCTCTAGAACAGTGAAAAATAAATGTATGTTGTTTAAGCCACCAAGTGTATGGAGATTTGTTACTGTAATCCAAGCTGACTAAAACAAACAGATTGTAAATTATCTCTTAAGTAAGGTACTCAAAATGTATGACAAGTTCTCAGAGAATATACAGAGTACATAGAAATCAAGCTCTCAGAAAATGTAGTATATGTAGAAGTCGAGTTCTCAGAAGATATAGAATGTACTTAAAAAAGCACTCAACCAAGCAGAAGACACTTATATAAAAAGCTACCCAAAGTATGCTTATAATGATTGATGAGTATTACAGTTTGTTACTAAGCATTACCAAAAGTCAGAAATCTAGGATGTCACCAAAATTGCTATGTTTGTTGCGTTTGGAGACAAGTCCAGCACCTTAACTTACTTGAAGGCTGTACCATTTTGACAAATAAAGAATCTGTATCTCTAGGTGTCAGGGTCATCTTCAGATTTAACCCTAGGGTCAACTCAGTCTAAACCACATACTTTGGTCTTGTTTTCTGGGGAGCAAATAGCCTAGCCTTCCTTCTTACAGCTTATAGGTGGTTAAATGCCTCTAACAACAAGCAAGCCACCATATAAAAGAGTGCATGTGGGAAAGAACATGAGTATGTAAATCTGGGGAACTGTGAGGGGTGTGAGTAGCTGGGAATGGGTTACAAATGCATTTATAGTATTATATAATGGAAGTTCAAAATTCATTCAATTTATACCACATACATACTGACTGGCTACTTTGTGCCAGGTACTCTGAAGAGGAAAGGCAAATATGTGAAAATTGTTACTCTAATGGTATTAATGCAGATTGATGAAACCCTGTGAGAGGATAGGGAACTTCCTTCTTGTGGTGGCGGGGCTTGATTCAGTAGGTGATAGGATGGATTCTTTGGAGTATGATTATGCCATTGAGAGACCTATACAGCCTCTTTATAATTGATTAGGTAAAGGTATGTAAGAAACTTATTTGACATATTGAGGTACTCCTTAGAGATTTTTCCCGGAGGTCAACTCTGTGAAGGCTATATAACATTGAAAAGCAAATGCTACAACCTGGGAGAATTTCAGCAGAATCTGATGTACTCACGTTGTGATATCATCTGTTCAACAGGAAGAGAAGGAAAAAGGCTCTCAACTAAAGTTTTCCTCTGGTATTTGTAAGATTCAAGTTTCAGAGGCCAGATGCGGTGGCTCATGCCTGTAATCCCAGCAATTTGGGAGGCCGAGGCGGGTGGATCACCTGAGGTCGGGAGTTCGAGACCAGTCTGACCAACATGGAGAAACCTCGTCTCTCCTAAAAATACGAAATTAGTGGGGCATGGTGGCGCACGCATGCCTGTAATCCCAGCTACTTGGGTGGCTGAGGCAGGAGACTCACTTGAACCCAGGAGGCAGAGGTTGTGGTGAGCTGAGATCATGCCATTGCACTCCAGCCTGGGCAACAGGAGGGAAACTTAGTCTAAAAAAAAAAAAAAAAAGGATTCAAGTTCGAGAGTGTCTTCTAACATACGATTTCTGATTAGCTGAATGAAGGTGACATTGGACTCTGTAGAGGTTCTCATTCACATCTCATAGTGCTGAAACAATCAGACAGAGTCTTCCTTTGGTAAGGAAAGTAGCTAAAGTCAGGATAACTAAGCATTATACCCATTTAGGACTCAAATGGAGACTCCAGATGGAAACTACACATAATTACATAGGCAAGTATAGTTTCTGAGAGGTAGAAATTTATACCTTTCATCCCTTGCATCATTCTATTCTCAAAGCATTTATTACACTCTTATGTGTGAGTCATGGTTCTGAGCATTAAGGATACAAAGACAAATAAACCATCACTCCTGGTGCCCACTCCAAGAGCAGTTACAGCAAAGTAATTAATGCTGTAACAGAGGAATAAACAAGATGCTGAGGAACATGAGAGGAAGCACATATCTTATACTGAAAGGCTGTAAGAGGCTTCTCAAAGATGGTAACTTTTTTTTTAACAGGGTCTCACTCTGTTGCCCAGGCTGGAGTGTGGTGGCTCAGGCTGGAGTGTGATGGCACAGTCATGGCTTACTGCAGCCTTGACCGCCCTGGCTCAAGTGATTCTCCCATCTCAGCCTCCTGAGTAGCTGGGACCACAGGCATGCACCACCATACCCAGCTAGTTTTTGTATTTTTTGTAGGGACAGGGTTTCATCATCTTGCCCAGGCTGGACTTGAACTCCTGGACTCAAAAAATCTTCCAGCCTCTGCCTCTCAAAGTGCTGGGGATTATGATTAGATTCTTGAAGAATGAATTAGTTTTCCAGGGTAATAAGAAGAAGCACTACAGGCTAGGAGACAGCAGTTAAGAAAAGACAGAAAAATGTGAAGCAACCAGGAGGCCAGGATGTTTGCACATATAATTTTAAAGGTAGGCAGGAGCAGAAATTCTTAAAAGACTTGTATGTCTTACTTTGGATTTGGGACTTTAACCGATAGACATTGGGGGCCTTCAAAGGGCTTGACTTCAAAAGGTTGGAGAATGGAGGGTGGAGAAGGTGGGTAATACCCGGGTCAAGGCAACCAGTTGGAAATTTATTGTGGTCACTTTGATGAGAAATGACTGGAGCCTGGGACTGAGGAGAGGAGCAAGGGGTTAATCTCAGCTTTCTGACTTTGTGGATCATCGTTTCATTAATCCTAAGAGAAGAGGCCAGGTTTAGGGAAGGGAACAATGGGTTCAGTTTTCGGCATCTTGAATTAGAAGTTTGGTGGAACATTTGGGTAGAGATTACCATGAAGCAGTGGGCAAAGTAACCTTAGGTTCAGGAAAGAGATTCAGTTTGGAGATGACAGGTTTTGGTATCACCAGTGTAAAGAAGTTTTCAGAGGCATGAATGTGACTAAGATTGCTCAGGATGAGTGTGTCCAGTCAGAGGAGAAGAGCAAAGGCTGAGCCAGAGAATCCCAGCAATTAAGGTGGTAAGGCAAGGACTCATTAAACAGAATTAAAGAATGATGGGAGAAATACAAGGAAAATCAGAAGTGGTTTCAGGGAAAAAACGATGTAGATAATTTCAAGAAGGAGGTACTGGTTAACACTATCAAATACTATTGAGTGACCACGTTTGAAAATGACACTAGGCCGGGCACGGGGTGGCTCATGCCTGTAATCCCAGCACTTTGGGAGGCCAAGATGGGCAGATCACAAGGTCAAGAGATCAAGACCATCCTGGCCAACATGGTGAAACCCGGTCTCTACTAAAAATACAAAAATTAGCTGGGTGTGGTGGCACGCACCTATAGTACCAGCTACTAGGGAGGCTGAGGGAGGAGAATTGCTTGAACTCAGGAGGTGGAGGTTGCAGTGAGCCGAGATCGCGCCACTGCACTCCAGCCTGATGACAGAGCAAGACTCTGTCTGGAAAAAAAAAAATGAAAAAAGAAAAAAGAAAATGACACTGTATTAGGCCATTGCAGGTCAAGAGGAGAGGAAGAACAATTTTACTGGAATGGCAAAAGCCAAGTAACAGTGGGTTAATGACAACATTGGAGGAGAGGAAATAGAGTCATCAAGTGTTCACTTTGATTTCAAGAAAACTTACTTGAAGCAAGGTAAAAGAGAGAGATTTGTAACTCGAAGACGCTGAGGAGTCTAGGAACTATACTTTTGATAGCAGTAGTAGAAACTTGATATTTAGGAGAGTTCAAGAACCCGGTCTGGTGACCACTGAGCTAGGTTAAAAAAAGAAGAAAGGCTTTTACCTTCTTTTTTGGGTGTTAGTATAAGAGTATTTTAAAATGAGCTGTGACTTCCAGATACCTAACCCGCCTGGAAGTGGCTTCAGAAACTGTTGAGACAAGGGGCGATTTAGGAAAGAATCCCCACCACTGCGGTGTGCAGTGTGGCTAGATGTCTGAGATGATGAGGTTTCAATAATGGCAAAGAAAGTTGAAAAGCTTTCAGCATCTTTGCTGACTCCAAGAAGTAAAAACAACCCGCCTTCCAGCAAACACATTTTCCCTTCTGAAATTCTGTCAAATAAATTCAGAAGGACATGAAAAAAATGGAAATGTATTTTGTAACGTGCTGATGTGGTCATACAGCCTCTATTTCACAGATAGTGCACAATGAATTTCAACACTATATCTGATTTCTCTGACATGTACATTGTGTAAAAGAGCTTGCAGAGGTACAACTTTATAATAATTCCAGGGAACTTGAGAAGGCATTGCCCAAAAATGAGACTACAGATAGTATAAGCAAGAAGAAATCTTTTCCTCAAAAATGCAGGTACTCCATAATAACATTCAAGGAAAATTGCATATTTTGAGGCACTCTACACTTTCAGTCTTACCGATGACAAGAAATGCAGCCTAGGCTTAGCATTTCATCTGGAGTATCACAGTCCTAGCTAGCTTTGAATGGGCTTATTTTTCAAGAACTGAAGTGGTAGCTCATCACATATGTCTCAGCTTCTGAAATGATTGGTATTCCTCTCCTATCTAGCAGCTGTTGGAGGGTTTTTTATTTAACCAGTGAAGAGTTCCAAAATAGAAGTGTTGTCCTGGATGTATTTTAAAAACACACATTTCAGGCCTTTCCTCTTTAACTTGAAGTAGCAGATAAAAATCCCAAAGTGAAAGTGACAAGATAACATTGTGACATTAACTCACAAAGGCAAAGGCATAGATGCCCCTGCATGTCAACAACCAAGGCAAACACTGCGACAGTCATACCAAACATCCAGAAGTGATGTAGATTTAGTCCAAACCTTGCTTCACTGCAATGCTTATGGAATTGAGCATTCTGGGTAACTAAATTGTCTAGTTATTAGGTAGCTAAATAGAACACTCCTTTTATCTGAATTTTTGTTGCCACAGAGTTTTACAAAAATGTTACCATATTCTATTAATTTAGTGCTCTTCCTAATGGTGTGAAAGCTAGGTTTGATTGTGAACTGTTTCTGTTGAAGGTGGGTAGGTAGTCTTTTTTTATTTTATTTTTGGGGTCTGTGCAGAGGAGAAAGAATATGGCTGGTGGTTACTAGCTATTTCCTGTTCTTAATCTTAACATTGGTCTGTTTAATCTGTTCTCAGCCACCCTCTGTCCATCGCCCTGTCAAGGGGATGTAATATTTAATTTTTTCTCAATCTATTATTTAATCCTCATAAATTTGATATGAGTTGGGTACTGCTGCTGCTAAAATGATAGAGAATTTGCAAGTAATTTGTAAACTAATGGGAGGAGAAACAGCTTCTGCTGAAAAGCAAAACTGCCTGGGATTGAATCCTGGCTCTCCTGCTTGCTAGCTGTATGATCTGGAGTAAGAACTAAATATATTTGTTTCTCAATTTTCTCCTGGTAAAATGGAGACAATATTAATACCTACCTCCAAGGGTTTCTTTTAGTATCCCTAAAGTGCTCAGATCAGGGTCTAGTACAAAGTACACTCCACTCAAGCATTAGCAGTGATCCTTATCACCCTATATCCTTATTCATGGTTAAACCACAAAGTGCCTCTGCAACCTGTGTGCCCTGAGAGAGGATGGAATTTTCCCCAGAGAGCACAGTCTTCAATTTCCAGGGCCTGGAAAGAGCCATCTCCCCTGAGTTGGGTGCTGCCTGGCCTTTTATGTTTGAATATTCTTACATTGGGTTTATATGTTCTAGTGCGGGAGACAATTTTAAAAAAATTGAAAGAAGAAGAAACACAAAATAACCCTGATATAGATTGTTATGTTGTCATTTGCCTCTCTATAGCCTTAACATTTAGAAAACAATTTCTGGTTACCAAATTATGGTAAATTGAGGGTTTCAATTGTTTAACCAAGGTTTTCTCTAATACGTTACTCTAGAAGACAGTGAGCAGTTACATGAATTACAAACATAAAGTAAACCAAAATATAATGAGAAAAGGCAATTTATTAGTGCTTTCCCCATGCTTTGGAGTATAGCTTGATGTATGCAGAGAATAGCAATCAGTTTGGCTTTCCCTTCTCCAAGGGTAGACAGTAACTGGAGGATTCTTTTGATCATTTTATTCATTTTGTGTTAAAACTATAGTGCTTCTAATTTATAGACATATTGTGAATGTCAAGGAAATGTCATCCAAATCATTGAAATACAGTGAAATTCATCTGTTATATTTAAGTAACAGGTTACCCTGGGCTCCAAGGGAAGCAAGCTTAAATGGAACAGGGATTTTGACTGTTAAGTTTTAGCACTTTAAAGACACAGAATAATCAAGGTGAATTTCTTAAAGGTAGAGACTCCGAGGATAGGTAACTGTGAAGTATTTATGGAAAAGCCATTAAGTGGCAGATTGGCATACAGCTACATTTCAGACCCTAATTTGTTTGGTTTAATGTGGACCTTTTTTTTCTTTTAAATTAAATCCCAAATCCTATAATGGAGATACTTAAATGAGCCCTCTTGGTCACTAAGGCATCTATTTCAGCATCCCTCTGAGAAATTCAATTGGTCTGTTATAAAAATTGTTTTATGTTTCTGTCAATACCTAAGGAAAAATTAGATTATTCTCCAGATTTTTCCCAATCCTTTAGCTAAATTGGATTATTTGCTGAATTAGCCTTTACTTTCCAGTGCCATGACAGTGTCTCAGTTGCACATTATGAGCTGACAAGAATACACAATGTTTATCTTCCCAGGGAAGCAGCATGGGAGCTTTGTCTTTGGGCTTGTATGGATCCACATTCCACTCCTGCTTTCGCTGCTTGGTAATCGGGTGACCTTCTGCAAGTTACAGGATTTCTGTAGTTTTCATCTCTTTGTGTGTGCAGTGGGGACACTAATGGTGACTTTGCATGGGTTTAGGTAAGGATGAGATGAGACCGTGCATGTGGAAGCTCTGGCTCCTAAGTAGGTCCTCAGTGGATATCCTTCACCTCACAACCCCTCATCCCCCAAATCATTGTTTATTTACTGAGGAAACATAGAACCAATGATATGTTTAGACTCAGGATCTTTTGTGGTGGGAATCCAAAACAATGCATCATAAATATATCTGTATCAGTCAGGCTCAATCAGAGAGGCAGAACCAGCAGGAAGTTGATCATAAGGAATTGGTTTACACAGTAGTGAAGGCTAGCTAGAAAAGTCTGAAATCCACAGGGCCGGTGACAGGAAGGGCAGTGGCTGCGGCTGCTGCCCACAAGTGGAATTTCTTCTTCTTTGCGGAGTCCTCAGCTCTGCTTTTAAGGCCTTTTAACTGATTGAATCAGGACTAGTCAGATTATCTAGGATAATGTCCCTTAAACTGCTTCTGGACATTAATCACGTCTACAAAATGATTTCACGCAAACACCTAGGTTAGTGTTTGATTGAATACCTGGGGACCGTAACCCAGTCAAGTTGACACACAAAGAAGACCATCACGCCATCCATTTGGCCTCTCTGGATCCTTTTGTTCATAGAAACCAGTAACTTTTGAAGAGAAGTTACTGTTATTGTTGTAAAACAAGAGGCTCAGTTTTTTTCAAACTGCAGACAAATAATAAGGAAAATTTGTGATTTCATTAGCAGAGAGCAGAGGTGAAGAGTCACAATAAAATAAATGTTTCATTTTCTGTTTACTCTCAGAAATCGTCTAATTTTTAGTTTGTAATGGATTTATAGTCAGTCTCACCCACCTGGATAGAAGCTCTGTGAGCTGGGGCTTTGTTGTGCTCACTTGTGAATCATCAACCATGCTTGGAGTAAAATAAACATTAGTAGAATGAGTCTATAAATAGCTACTTCCAAAGAAGAGTTGAATAGGCTGGGTGAAGTGGCTCACACATGTAACCTCAACACTTTAGGAGGCTTAGGTGGGCAGATCACTTGAGGCCAGGAGTTTTAAGACCAGCCTGGCCAACATGGCAAACCCCATCTCTAAAAATATAAAAATATAAAAATTAGCTGGGTATGGTATTGGTCATGAAGGAAAAAGATGAGTTAAATCTTAGTCCTAATATTTCTCCCTATGTGAATTGAATCTTTTTAACTTTCTGGCCTCAGTTACCTTATCTTTAACATCGAGATAATAAGGAATTGTTGAATTGGCAAAAGTTTAAGTGAGCTAAGACAAGCGGACCCTTCTCTTTTTATTTATTTATTTATTTTATTTATTTTTATTATTATACTTTAAGTTTTAGGGTACATGTGCACAATGTGCAGGTTTGTTACATATGTATCCAAGTGCCATGTTGGTGTGCTGCACCCATTAACTCGTCAGTTAGCATTAGATATATCTCCTAATGCTGTCCCTCCCCACTCCCCCAACCCCACAACAGTCCCCAGAGTGTGATGTTCCCCTTCCTGTGTCCATGAGTTCTCATTGTTCAATTCCCACCTATAAGTGAGAACATGCGGTGTTTGGTTTTTTGTCCTTGCGATAGTTTACTGAGAATGATGGTTTCCAGTTTCATCCATGTCCCTACAAAGGACAGGAACTCATCATTTTTTATGGCTGCATAGTATTCCATGGTGTATATGTGCCACATTTTCTTAATCCAGTCTATCGCTGTTGGACATTTGGGTTGGTTCCAAGTCTTTGCTATTGTGAATAGTGCCACAGTAAACATATGTCTGCATGTGTCTTTATAGCAGCATGATTAATAGTCCTTTGGGTATATACCCAGTAATGGGATGGCTGGGTCAAATGGTATTTCTAGCTCTAGATCCTTGAGGAATCGCCACACTGACATCCACAATGGTTGAACTAGTTTATAGTCCCACCAACAGTGTAAAAGTGTTCCTAATTCTCCACATCCTCTCCAGCACCTGTTGTTTCCTGACTTTTTAATGATCGCCATTCTAACTGGTGTGAGATGGTATCTCATTGTGGTTTTGATTTGCATTTTTCTGATGGCCAGTGATGATGAGCATTTTTTCATGTGTTTTTTGGCTGCATAAATGTCTTCTTTTGAGAAGTGTCTGTTCATGTCCTTTGCCCACTTTTTGATGGGGTTGTTTGTTTTTTTCTTGTAAATTTGTTTGAGTTCATTGTAGATTCTGGATATTAGCCCTTTGTCAGATGAGTAAGTTGTGAAAATTTTCTCCCATTTTGTAGGTTGTCTGTTCACTCTGATGGTAGTTTCTTTTGCTGTGCAGAAGCTCTTTAGTTTAATTAGATCCCATTTGTCAATTTTGGCTTTTGTTGCCATTGCTTTTGGTGTTTTAGACGTGAAGTCCTTGCCCACGCCTATCTCCTGAATGGTATTGCCTAGGTTTTCTTCTAGGGTTTTTATGGTTTTAGGTCTAACATTTAAGTCTTTAATCCATCTTGAATTAATTTTTATGTAAGGTATAAGGAAGGGATCCAGTTTCAGCTTTCTACATATGGCTAGCCAGTTTTCCCACACCATTTATTAAATAGGGAATCCTTTCCCCATTGCTTGTTTTTGTCAGGTTTGTCAAAGATCAGATACTTGTAGATATGCGGCATTATTACTGAGGACTCTGTTCTGTTACATTGATCTACGTCTCTGTTGTGGTACCAGTACCATGCTGTTTTGGTTACTGTAGCCTTGTAGTATAGTTTGAAGTCAGATAGTGTGATGCCTCCAGCTTTGTTCGTTTGGCTTAGGATTGACTTGGCAATGCGGGCTCTTTTTTGGTTCCATATAAACTTTAAAGTAGTTTTTCCAATTCTGTGAAGAAAGTCATTGGTAGCTTGATGGGGATGGCATTGAATCTATAAATTACTTTGGGCAGTATGGCTATTTTCATGATATTGATTCTTCCAACCCATGATCATGGAATGTTCTTCCATTTGTTTGTATCCTCTTTTATTTCATTGAGCAGTGGTTTGTAGTTCTCCTTGAAGAGTCCTTCACATCCCTTGTAAGTTGGATTCCTAGGTATTTTATTCTCTTTGAAGCAATTGTGAATGGGATTTCACTCATGATTTGGCTCTCTGTTTGTCTGTTATTGGTGTATAGGAATACTTGTGATTTTTGCACATTGATTTTGTATCCTGAGACTTTGCTGAAGTTGCTTATCAGCTTAAGGAGATTTTGGGCTGAGGCAATGGGGTTTTCTAAGTCATGTCATCTGCAAACAGGGATAATTTGACTTCCTCTTTTCCTAATTGAATACCCTTTATTTCTTTCTCACACCTGATTGCCCTGGCCAGAACTTTCAGCACTATGTTGAATAGGAGTGGCGAGAGAGGGCATCCCTGTCTTGTGCAAGTTTTCAAAGGGAATGCTTCCAGTTTTTGCCCATTCAGTATGATATTGGCTGTGGGTTTGTCATACATAGCTCTTATTATTTTGAGATACGTCCCATCAATACCTAATTTATTGAGTTTTTAGCATGAAGGGTTGTTGAATTTTGTCAAAGGCCTTTTCTGCATCTATTGAGATAATCATGTGGTTTTGGTCTTTGGTTCTGTTTATATGCTGGATTACATTTATTGATTTGCGTATGTTGAACCAGCCTTGCATCCCAGGGATGAAGCCCACTTGATCATGGTGGATAAGCTTTTTGATGTGCTGCTGGATTTGGTTTGCCAGTATTTTACTGAGGATTTTTGCATCAATGTTCATCAAGGATATTGGTCTGAAATTCTCTTTTTTGGTTATGTCTCTGCCAGGCTTTGGTATCAGGACGATGCTGGCCTCATAAAATGTGTTAGGGAGTATTCCCTCTTTTTCTATCAATTGGAATAGTTTCAGAAGGAATGGTACCAGTTCCTCCTTGTACCTCTGGTAGAATTCGGCTGTGAATCCATCAGGTCCTGGACTCTTTTTGGTTTGTAAGCTATTGATTATTGCCTCAATTTCAGAGCCTGTTATTGGTCTATTCAGAGATTCAACTTCTTCCTGGTTTAGTCTTGGGAGGGTGTATTTGTCGAGGAATTTATCCATTTCCTCTAGATTTTCTAGTTTATTTGCGTAGAGGTGTTTGTGGTATTCTCTGATGGTAGATTGTATTTCTGTGGGATCGGTGGTGATATCCCCTTTTTCATTTTTTATTGCATCTATTTGATTCTTCTCTCTTTTCTTCTTTATTAGTCTTGCTACGGGTCTATCAATTTTGTTGATCTTTTCAAAAAACCAGGTCCTGAATTCATTAATTTTTTGAAGGGTTTTTTGTGTCTATATTTCCTTCAGTTCTGCTCTGATTTTAGTTATTTCTAGCCTTCTGCTAGCTTTTGAATGTGTTTGCTCTTGCTTTTCTAGTTCTTTTAATTGTGATGTTAGGGTGTCAATTCTGGATCTTTCCTGCTTTCTCTTGTGGTCATTTAGTGCTATAAATTTCCCTCTACACACTGCTTTGAATGTGTCGCAGAGATTCTGGTATGTTGTGTCTTTGTTCTAGTTGGTTTCAAAGAACATCTTTATTTCTTCCTTCATTTCATTATGTACCCAGTAGTCATTCAGGAGCAGGTTGTTCAGTTTCCATGTAGTTGAGCGGTTTTGTGTGAGTTTCTTAATCCTGAGTTCTAGTTTGATTGCACTGTGGTCTGAGAGACAGTTTGTTATAATTTCTGTTCTTTTCCATTTGCTGAGGAGAGCTTTACTTCCAACTATGTGGTCAATTTTGGAATAGGCGCGGTGTGGTGCTGAAAAAAAATGTATATTCTGTTGATTTGGGGTGGAGAGTTCTGTAGATGCCTATTGGGTCCACTTTGTGCAGAGCTGAGTTCAATTCCTGGATATCCTTGTTAACTTTCTGTCTCGTTGATCTGTCTAATGTTGACAGTGGGGTGTTAAAATCTCTCATTATTATTGTGTGGGAGTTTAAGTCCCTTTGTAGGTCACTCAGGACTTGCTTTATGAATCTTGGTGCTCCTGTGTTGGGTGCATATATATTTAGGATAGTTAGCTCTTCTTGTTGAATTGATCCCTTTACCATTATGTAATGGCCTTCTTTATCTCTTTTGATCTTTGTTGGTTTAAAGTCTATTTTATCAGAGACTACGATTGCAACCCCTGCCTTTTTTTGTTTTCCGTTTGCTTGATAGATCTTCCTCCATCCCTTTATTTTGAGTCTATGTGTGTCTCTGCACGTCAAATGGGTTTCCTGAGTACAGCACACAGATGGGTCTTGACTCCTTATCCAGTTTGCCAGTCTGTGTCTTTTAATTGGAGCATTTAGCCCATTTACATTTAAAGTTAATATTGTTATGTGTGAATTTGATCCTGTCATTATGATGTTAGTTGGTTATTTTGCTCGTTAGTTGATGCAGTTTCTTCATAGTGTTGATGGTCTTTACAACTTGGCATGATTTTGCAGTGGCTGGTACCGGTTGTTCCTTTCCATGTTTAGTGCTTCCTCCAGGAGCTCTGTTAGGGCAGGCCTGGTGGTGACAAAATCACTCAGCGTTTGCTTGTCTGTAAAGTATTTTATTTTTCCTTCACTTATGAAGCTTAGTTTGGCTGGATATGAAATTCTGGTTTGAGAATTCTTGCGTTTAAGAATGTTGAATATCGGCCCCCACTCTCTTCTGGCTTATAGAGTTTCTGCCGAGAGATCAGTTGTTAGTCTGATGGGCTTCCCTTTGTGGGTAACCCGACCTTTCTCTCTGGCCGCCCTTAACATTTTTTCCTTCATTTCAACTTCAGTGAATCTGACAATTATGTGTCTTGGGGTTGCTCTTCTCGAGGAGTATCTTTGTGGCGTTCTCTGTATTTCCTGAATCTGAATGTTGGCCTGCCTTGCTAGATTGGGGAAGTTCACCTGGATAATATCTTGCAGAGTGTTTTCCAACTTGGTTCCATTCTCCCCATCACTTTCAGGTACACCAATCAGATGTGGGTTTGGTCTTTTCACTTAGTCCCATATTTCTTGGAGGCTTTGTTCATTTCTTTTTATTCTTTTTTCTCTAAACTTCCCTTCTCACTTCATTTCATTTGTTTCATCTTCCATCACTTACCCTTTCTTCCAGTTGATCGCATCTGCTACCGAGGCTTCTGCAATCTTCGCGTAGTTCTTGAGCCTTGGCTTTCAGCTCCATCAGCTCCTTTAAGCCCTTCTCTGCATTGGTTATTCTAGTTATCCTTTCATCTAATTATTTTTCAAAGTTTTTAACTTCTTTGCCATTGTTTTGAATTTCCTCCTGTAGCTCAGAGTAGTTTGATCATCTGGAGCCTTCTTCTCTCAACTCGTCAAAGTCATTCTCCGTCCAGCTTTGTTCTGTTGCTGGTGAGGAACTGCGCTCCTTTGGAGGAGGAGAGGTGCTCTGCTTTTTAGAGTTTCCAGTTTTTCTGCTCTGTTTTCTCCCCATCTTTGTGGTTTTATCTACTTTTGGTCTTTGATGATGGTGATATACAGATGGGTTTTTGGTGTGGATGTCCTTTCTGTTTGTTAGTTTTCCTTCTAGCAGACAGTACCCTCAGCTGCAGGTCTGTTGGAGTTTGCTAGAGGTCCACTCCAGACCCTGTTTGGCTAGATGTCAGCAGCGGTGTCTGCAGAACAGTGGATTTTCGTGAGATTGCAAATTCAGCTGTCTGATAGTTCCTCTGGAAGTTTTGTCTCAGAGGAGTACCTGGCCGAGTGAGGTGTTAGTCTGTCCCTACCTGGGGGTGCCTCCCAGTTTGGCTGCTCGGGGTCAGGGACCCACTTTAGGAGGCAGTCTGTCCGTTCTCAGATCTCCAGCTGTGTGCTGGGAGAACCACTACTCTCTTCAAAGCTGTCAGACAGGGACATTGAAGTCTGCAGAGGTTCCTGCTGACTTTTTGTTTGTCTGTGCCCTGCCCCCAGAGGTGGAGCCTACAGAGGCAGGCAGGCCTCCTTGAGCTGTGGTGGGCTCCACCCAGTTCGAGCTTCCTGGCTGCTTTGTTTACCTAAGCATGCCTGGGCAATGGCGGGCGCCCCTCCCCTAGCCTCGCTGCTGCCTTGCAGTTTGATCTTGGACTGCTGTGCTAGCAGTCAGCGAGACTCCGTGGGCATAGGACCCTCCGAGCCAGGTGCGTGACACAATCTCCTGGTGTGCCGTTTTCCAAGCCCATTGGAAGAGCACAGTATTAGGGTGGGACTGACCCGATTTTCCAGGTGTCGTCTGTTACCCCTTTCTTTGACTAGGAAAGGGAACTCTGTGACCCCTTGTGCTTCCCGAGTGAGGCAATGCCTCTCCCTGCTTGGGCTCGTGCACAGTGCACTGCACTGACTGTCCTGCACCCACTGTTTGGCCCTCCCTAGTGAGATGAACCCGGCACCTCCGACAGAAATGCAGAAATCACCCGTCTTCTGTGTCACTCACGCTGGGAGCTGTAGACAGGAGCTGTTCCTATTCGGCCATCTTGGCTCCACCCCCAGACCCTTCTCTTAAAGATCCTGGCACAGAGTCGGTGCTCCGTAAATGTTGGGCCCTGAAAACTGGTTGTCTCTTTATGAGGTGGGGACGTCTATGTCATGGGACATCTAAACTATACCCCATAATATCAAGTGGCTTTCGACATTAACCTTCCCCTGTGCGTGTTCTCCTGCCATTGTTGCCACAATCCCTTTTCTCAGGCATTTTTCTATTCTAGGAACAAGATTTCTCAAGCCATCTTTCATCCTGGTTGAAGTGCGACTGGAATTCCATTATGTAGTCTAGTCTCACCCTGCCAGTTCTGGTTTGCTGGCCTTATTGTTAGTTGGATATGAGCTTTGATAAAATTCTTATTATGGACTTGAAGAAAGCAGCAGTGTGGATCAATGGCTTCTCTCATATTTGTGCCTTAGACTTGAAGCTTGTTTCAAGTTTCAACACTAGACACCATTGGAATGCAGTGCCACTCTCTGAATAGTTTCCATTCTTCAGCACTGAATGAAGGTCAATATTTCTATCTTTTTAAAGAGCTAACGGCAGGTGCTCAATGGGGAAAAATATAATGCCATTGTCGACTTCTGCAATTGGATATAGGTGGTAAAAGCTTCATGTTTTTTAAATCATTCCCATATTTAGAATAATGAACTATTCATTTTGTCTATTTTTATCATACAGTTTTTATCTTTTTCTTTACTTACTGAGATCATCAGAGTGGCTAGATGTGCACCAAATGTATATTTTATATGTCATTATTTTCCTGAGAAGAGGAAGAAACATTTTCTTCTCCTGCCATGGTTTTATTTTCTATGCAGTGTAAGCACATTTTAAATTGTGTCATGAATTTCAGTGCCCATTAATTCGAGGAAATAGGCCATGTTTGTGACTTTCATGAAGCTGTGAAAATTTCACTGTTTGCTTAGATTCACCTGTAAATACAAATTAGTGCAGAGTAATAAAGTATGAAAAATGTGATTGGAGAGGGAAAGGTGAAGATATTTCCATTTATTGCTTGTGTACTTTGTATGTGTGTGTGTTACTGTTCTTTTACCTTTGTTATATTATTTAATGTTACCATACCAAAGTAAAGGCACCAGGAACATCAAATGCCCCTGTGGTGGCATCAAAGTGATGATGGTATCTCTCTGTTGGGTATCTTTAGAGTTTCCAGGTACCAAATTTAGGTTTCTCTAGGGGAACAACAGATTGATCAGCCACATTTTCTGAGAAACTCACGTTTCAGGTTGATCCTTTGTTTTTCACTGAAGTCTTATAAGGCTTATATTTTATTACATTAAAAATGAGAAATAAAAGAGAGAGGATCAAATGATTTGTTTGAATTTACTGAGGACAGAATGTCCTTAGAACATGTAGAAGGTTAACGTGTTCTGGTTTTTGATTGTTTATAAATATGACTTTGAACAATGTTTATTAATTTAATAGCAACTATTTGTTGAGTTCCTACTTTGTGCCAGGCCCCTGCCATATGCTGGAGATGCAACAGTGAGCAAGATATGGTCTGCCCATGAGATCATAGCCTAGTGAGAAGGCCAGATATGAAAGCACAGTCACAATCCAAAGATGGTAGTGGTGAAGTGAAGACACAGCTAAGTACTGTAATATCTTAGCTGTGGGAGTGAGCAACATCAGGATCCTAGTTTACTTGTGGGTTAAGGGGCATCAGGGGTCTTCCCAGTGGAAGATGAATACAAGTTTTCCAGATAAATGAGTGGAAGGGCATTATAAACCAGCAAGTACATACACATGGCGTAGTAGTGAAATGCAGGAGTTGATGCTTCAGGTGTTTTGCTCAGATCATTTTAATGGCATTCAACCAGGCACTGGTGGTGTATCATGATAATTCCTTCTCTAGTCCCACATCTCATAGGAGTATAAAATCCTGAGAGTCCAATCTCTGTGACATTGCTCATGTCCATTCCCTCTGCTCTTCCTCCATTACCAGGGTTCATATCCTCATTTCCTACCTGGACCATTGCAGTTGTCTTCTAAATCATCTTGCTGCCTTCAGTCTTGACTGCCTTGAATCTGTTTTCCATATTGCTGCCAAAGTGGTCTTTCTATACTCAAATATGCTCTTTTCTCTATGTTTGGAATCCTGCAATGCTTTCCAATGGCAATAACATTAATCTAGACACTTTTTGCATGGTATAGAAAACTCCCATGATTTGGCTCCTTTTTGACAAGTTTTTGATATCTATATTTATCTTGAAAGTAAACATGAGGTTTCTGGGGCAGAGATGAAAGTTATTAACCCCGCATGTTGGGGGATGGGAGAGTCTGCACTGCAGAAAAAGGAATCCTGAAATTGTGAATCTGGGATCATATATAGGTTACAGACTGCCCTCTCTGACGACTTCTTCTTCTTTTCTTTTGTTAGCCCCACTTATAAGTGAAAACACGCAGTGCTTGATTTTCTGTTCCTGTGAGGATAATGGCTTCTGGCCCCATCCATGTCCTGCCAAGGACATGATCTCGTTCCTTTTTTATGGCTGCATAATATTCCATGGTGTATATGTGCCACATTTTCTTTATCCCATCTATCACTGATGGACATTTGGGTTGATTCCATGTCTTTTCTATTGTGAATAGTGCTGCAATAAACATATGCATGCATTTATTTTTATAATAGAATGATTCATATTCCTTTGGGTATATACCCAGTAATGGGATTGCTGGGTCAAATTGTATTTCTGGTTCTAGATCCGTGAGGAATCACCACACTGTCTTCCACAATGGTTGAACTAATTTACATTCCCACCAACAGTGTAAAAGTGTTCCTATTTCTTTGCAGCATCACTAGCACTGTTGTTTATTGACTTTTTAATAATCACCATTCTGACTTGCATGAGATGGTGTCTCATTGTGGTTTTGCATTTCTCTAATGATTAGTGATATTGAGCTTTTTTTCATGTTTGTTGGCCGCATAAATGTCTTCTTTTAAGAAGTGTCTGTTCATGTCCTTTGCCCACTTTTTCGTGGGGTCGTTTGTTTTTTTCTTGTAAATTTGTTGTATAAGGTGTAAAGAAGGGATCCAGTTTCAATTTTCTGCATATGGCTAGCCAGTTTTCCCAGCACCACTTGTTAAATAGGGAATCCTTTCTGCATTGCTTGTTTTTCTCAGGTTTGTGGAAGATCAGATGCTTGTAGACGTGTGGTCTTATTTCTGAGATTTCTATTCTGTTACGTTGGTCTATGTGTCTATTTTGGTACCAGTACCATGCTGTTTTGGTTACTGTAGTCTTGTTGTGAAGTTTGCAGTTGGGTAGTATGATGCCTCCTTTGTCTTTTTGCTTAAGATTGTCTTGGCTATGTGGGCTCTTTTTTGGTTCCATGTGAATTTTAAAGTAGTTTTTTCTTATTCTGTGAAGAATGTCAATGGTAGTTTAAAGGGAATAGCTTTGAATCTATAAATTCCTTTGGGTAGTATGGCCATTTTCACGATATTGATTCTTCCTGTCTATGAGCATGGAATTTTTTCATTTGTTTGTGTCCTCTCTTATTTCCTTGAGCAGTGTTTTGTAGCTCTCCTTGAAGAGGTCCTTCGCATCCCTTGTTAGCTATATTCCTAGGTATTTTATTCTCTTTGTAGCAATTGTGGAGGTTCATTCATGATTTGGCTCTCTGCTTGTCTATTGTTGGCTTATAGTAATGCTTGTGATTTTTGCACATTGATTTTGTATCCTGAGACTTTACTGAAGTTGTTTATCAGCTTAAGGAGATTTTGGGCTGAAATGACTGCATTTTCTAGATATAGGATAACATCGTCTGTAAACAGATACAGTTTGACTTCCTCTTTTCCTATTTGAATACCCTTTATTTCTTTCTCTTGCCTGATTGTCCTGGTTAGAACTTCTAATACTATGTTGAATAGGAGTGATGAGAGAGGGCGTCCTTGTCTTGTGCCAGTTTTCAAGGAGAATGCTTTCAGCTTTTGCCCATTTAGTATGATGTTGGCTGTGGGTTTGTCATAAGTGGCTCTTATTATTTTGAGATATGTTCCATCAATACCTTATTTATTGAGCGTTTTTAACATGAAGGGATGTTGAATTTTATTGAAGGTCTTTTCTGCGTCTATGGAAATAATCATGCTGTTTCGTCTTTACTTCTGTTTATGTGATGAATTACGTTTATTGATCTGTGTATGTTCAACAAGCCTTACATCCCACAGATGAAGCCGACTTGATTATGGTGGACAAACTTTTTGATGTGCTGCATTTGTTTTGCCAGTATTTTATTGAGGATTTTTGCATCGATGTTCATCAGGGATACTGGCTCGACGTTTTCTTTTTTTGTTATATCTCTGTCAAGTTTTGGTATCAGGATGATGCTGGCCTCATAAAATGAGTTAGGGAGAGCTTCCACCTTTTCGATTGTTTGGAATAGTTTCAGAAAAAATAGTAGCAGCTCCTCATTCTACCTCTGGTATAATTCTGCTGTTAATTCCTTCTGGTCCTGGGTTTTTTTTGGTTGGTAGGCTATTTATTACTCCCTGCATCCTCCATCTGACTTCTTGAGAGAGAGAGAGACAGAGAAACCTTTCATTGCCTTGTCTTTTACAATCCTTTGGAATTTAAAGAACTGGCTTCAAGGAGTTTCATCCATATATACACTTAAGGAAATAAGTCTGTAAGTCTTTCTGGAGGTCTCTGGCTATTCAATCACCTTTTAACTTCTAAAACTTGCCCCTCAACCTAGGTTCCAGTTTTCTCTAGTCAGAAAATTGAAATATTTTCACTCTAGCTTCACACTGCTTGCCTTGCCAGGCTCAACCCCCGTGGCTTCCCTGCTGAAACAGTATGCTCCACTGCTGCTGAACTTCTTGCAGTTTTCCATTACAGGGGAGGAAACATATCTTCCTTCTATCCATCTTAGGTTCATTGGCTGAGATGCCTGTTGCAAAAGACTGATTAACAAGAGAAGAACAAACAGAAGTTTATTAACATGTATATCCCATGTATACATGGGAGATGACCAGGAAAAAATGAGTAAATATCCAAGAAGTGGTTTAGAATTAGGGTTTAAATACTATCCCCAACTGAAACAAGAGAGAAGGATGTGGGGGAGGTGAGTTCTGGAGTAGGACCCCTGGAAAAGTAGTGTTACAAAAGTAAGGTTTTGTTAATGCTGATTTTTGTTAATGCCTTCTCCATTGATGAGTCTCTAATGATTTAGTCATTCTTCTCTTTATGGTATAGAGAGGGAGACTCCATTACAAATGGAGATTTCCTTTATTGATGTAGAATTCTCTTACGAAAAGGTAACTTCTACTCTTTTTTCAGAGTTTTTCCTGTGTCTGCTGTTTCTCAAAATAATCCTTACACTAAAGAGGCATATTTTGGGGTAGCACATTCTGGTTTCCTACACCATACTATACATTTCGGGCCCTCATACATTTGTTTGTTGTTTGTTTCAGTATTGCCTCATTAATTTTTTGGTTTACTATTTCTATTCAGGCAAAATTTACATACAGTGAAGTGCACTAAGCTTAATTGCAATTTGGTGAGTTTTGATAAATGTATATGCCTTTGATAAATGTGTATGCCTCTAAAGCTCTAAATCAAGCTTTAGAACATTTTTATCACACCAGAAAGTTCCCTTGTATCGTCTTCCAGTCAAAACTACTGTTCTGATTTCCATCAGCACCGATTAGTTTTGCTTGTTCCTGAGCTTCGTCTATGTGGGATCATACAGTACTTACTCTTTCATGTGTGGCTTCTTAAGCTCAGTATGTTTTAGAAATTCATCTGCATTGACTGAATCGAGTTTATTCTTTTTTTACAGTGGTATACTTTCCATGGTATGAATATTGCTCAATCGATTTGCTTTATTCTTAGGTGATAATGAAAATTGGGTTGTTTGCAGGTTTTGCCTATTATGAATAAAGCAGCCTTATGCATTTTTATTCAGGTCTTTTTTTTGTGAGCTTATTTTTTTATTTCTTTTAGGTAAATACCTAGGGGAGAATTTCTGGGTTGTAGATGCAGTGTGTGATTGACTATATATGAAACTGCCAAATAGTTTTCCAAAGTGGTTGTACCTTCAGGCTCCATGCTTTCTGCACGTGTTGTTTTCGCTGCTTGGTGTGTCCTTCTGACCCTTCTTGTGATACCAACAGGAGGCAGGGGGGCCGAGTCCCTGGTAAGGGCTCCACCCTCAAGCCTGGACCTGCCGCCCTAAATGGGAACAGGCATTCCTGCTTTCCTGTCCGAATGTTGCTTTTTGGCCGGCCCCCCCAGCCCCTCCCCGCCCGCCGCCCATCCTATGTCCATATAAACCCCAGACCTCAGCTGGCAGAGAGACAAGTGGCTGAGTGTTGAGAGAAGAAGCAACTGAGCATTGGAGACTACGGATAGGCGCAGCTTAACTTCAGACAGCATGACTTCTGAGAGGAGCCTGGCCGGAGATGGCTGGGCTTCAGGGAAAGATCACCTTCTTCCCACACCATCTCCTTTCCAGCTCCCGTTCTGCTGAGAGCTGCCTCCATCACTCAATAAAATCTCCGCATTCAGCATCCTTCAAGTCCATATGACCTGATTCTTCCTGGACACTGGATAAGAACCTGCATACCAAGAGGACAGGGTGTATGACACCCTAACTCTCTACTGAGCTGGTTAACACTTAGCCATCAACGGATGGCAAATGCTAAAAGGGCATTTTTTGTAACACACACCCTCTGGGGCTTTAGAGGTGCTGGCAACTGCTAGACTGCGTGGACCAGTATGGGGTTTGCTCCTGCTGGTGCCTAAAGGCACTCACCTTGGCTCCTGCACCCATTCACCTGTGTGCTCCCCCTCACCCAAGGGGGCTTCGAGCTCCGCAGCTGCGCAAAACAAGCCCCCTATCCTTCACAAATTCCTGTGAGGGGTCAGGAAACATCTCACTTGAATTTTTCCTCATCTTTTAAGCTGTAGCCCAAGCTTCCCCATCCCTGTGAAAGCTTCAGCAGAGATGATTATAACCCTTTAGGCCACCACTTTGTCTCATTCATTCCTATGTCTGCCATTCTCCTTAGTCTGTGGAAAACAGGGATTATATCTTATGTACCTTTCACCCTCATTGTGAAATAGTGTGTTAGGGGATGCTACCAGCATTGTACATTATATGTCATTCATTCATTCCATGAACTTCTACTGAGCAGTTATCGTGCCAGGCAGAGTGTGTAACAAGTTTATAAGTAAGAAAAGCTATGACATCTAGATGCCAATTAATTATTTTATTGATTAATGGGTGACTCTGATTGATGAAAAATGTTACCTTGAGGATCAGGAAGTTATGGCTGCCAAACTGGGTATATATTCCTTTTTTGTTGTTGTTTATATAGTGAAAATCTAGAGAAAGCTAGTGTAAAGTTACATTGGGTTAAACTAAAGCTACTATTGCCTGAACAAGGCAGAAAGAAATAAACAAGAGGAATGTATGTGGATTATTTGATACTTAAGGTTACAAAGCATTATTATCCCCCAACTCAAATGTAGGAAGGTGGTACAGCAAAGAAAGGTATCTTATTACTACATCTGTCCATTTCTTTTATACTGTTTTTTGGGTTGTAAAATATTTTATCTTTAATTTATCAAAGGAGCATGACACTCTGTCTCCTGCGAAGCTGATCTAACCACAGAGCTTTCACTGACTACGTTGTGGGTTGTAGAACAAGGTAAGAAACAGCATCCAAATGACATATGTGCTGAGCAACAGAAAACAAAAAATGCATTAATTTTAACCTCTCCATGTACTCTTGGAAAAATAGGTTTTACAACAAGAGAATATTTTAATAATTTGTTGTTCAAAATCTATTGAGTTTCCTCTCTTCCTCCATAATCCCTAGGAAGAGGAGAAGAGTTTATTATTTAGTAGTTAGTAAGGTTGATATTTAATGAGAAAGCAGTTCTAAGAAGTGGATGGATTTTAAAGATCTCAGCATGAAGAAGTTGAAATATTAACAGCTGTCTGTAAATGATTGCTGTTAGCTGAAATTTACATAGTAAAGAGCAGAAAACTTCTAAGATTACTTCATTCTTAACATTTTAATGCTCAAACTATAAGACAATGCAACACTTTAAGTTGGTGACTTTTAAGTTTTGTTTTTCAGGAATGCATCGAAGGCAAATGAATAAGCTTATGTGTCTACCAAAAACACGATAGGGAAATTTTTATGCAACACCATTCTTAGCTATTGTGCCAGTTTTTCTTAGAATACACAATCAGATGCTATTTTTATGAATTTCACTGTCTCTAACAGAGGTTGCTTAAAGGGCTCATGGAACAAAGTGTTGAGGAGTGGGTATACTTTTAATAAACCAAGGGACATGATGACTTGGGGCCAAACTACCAACACAGCTTATGTGGTGTGTATTCATTGAGTGTTTGCTATGTTCAAAATGCTGTGTAGGAAACATTAAAGATATGCAACCTAGCCAGTGGCTTTGAAAAATCTTAGATCTAGATTATGCTTTGGAACAATTGAGTGTCACATTTACATATTAACATAAATAAATTCAATTTCAACAAAACAGACAGAGTCCTGAAATAACTTGAAAGGAGTCTTTGAGTGTGATTTTATTATGAGTTTAACCTACTTTAAAAATGAAATCTGGTAATGAAAACTGAAAACCTTTTCCATCTCTCAGAATTTTATTTTAGGTCACTGTGAAGGTATAGATTTTTTTTTTTATTAAATAAAAAATAACTATTTTTTATTGGATTTATTTTAGAGAATATTTAGAATAAAATCACTTATAATTCCAATAACCAGAGAGAATTACTTTTTCTTCTATCCTTTGTATGTGTTTGTGTATATACATCTTCATGTATACAGGTGTGCACTGACATATATAATTTATTAATTTGTAAAATTTGCACATCCTTTTGTAACCTAATTTTAAAAAATATACTGTTAAGTTTTGCCTAAAACTGCCTCTGTATATATTTTAAGTTTGGCCTAAAGGTTTCCCTGTACATTAACTTGATGTATAAACGGACTGTAATTTATTCTTGTACCAATCACAGAGTTTCGGCCAATCACGGGCAGCCAGCTGTTCAAACAGTGTTCAAATAAGGCAAATGCCAAGTTGTAACATATCCAGCTGTTTCTGTACATCACTTTTGTTTTCTGTATGTCACTTTCTTTTTTCTGTCCAGAAATGTTATCTAACCATGTGGCAACTCCGGAGTCACTCAGAACCTACTCTGGCTCTAGAGACTGCCCAACTTTTAAATCGTTTTTTGCTCGGTTAAACTCTGTTACATTTAATTTGTCTAAAGTTTTTATTTTAACAGAGGCAATGTTCATAAATATTTTTCTGTGTCACAAAATAAAAACTCCAATATAATTTAAAACGACTAAATTAAACTTATTGTATAGTTGTTACATAATGTATATAACTAACACATTGTTGAACTTTCGATTGTTTCCAATGCTATGATGGACATTTTTGTGTTTGTGCTACATCCTTAGGGCAGATTTTTTTTTTTTTAATGAGACAGAGTTTCGCTATTGTTGCACAGGCTGGAGTGCAATGGTGCGGTCTCGGCTCACTGCAACCTCTGCCTCCCAGATTCAAGCGATTCTCCTGCCTCACTCTCCCGAGTAGCTGGGATTACAGGCACCCGCCACCACACCCAACTATTTTTTTTGTATTTTAGTAGAGATGGGGTTTCACCATGTTCGCCAAGCTGGTCTTGAACTCCTGACCTCAGGTGATCCGCCTGCCTTGGCCTCCCAAAGTGCTAGGATTACAGGCATGAGCCACTGAGCCGGACCAGGGAAGATTCTATATACATAGTCTTCTTGGATCAAAGGATATGTGCTTTAAGGTTTTTTCACATATATTGCTAATACCATAAAGCTTGTGTATTTGTATCCTGCAGTTTCCTCACCCACAAAACAAGGAATGTATGTCCATTTCCATGAAATCTTGACAACATAGGAAATTGTCATTAAAAAGTACCCAAAATCATTTATAGAGTATTTGACGAAAAATGATTATTTTATTGTTGGAGTTTTTATTTCTTTGATAAGTAAGGAGGTTGAGATTTGTTATATGTTTTTGGTTATATGTATTTCTTCTTTCATATTCTTTGTATAATTTGCTGAGTCTTCTTACTTGGTATTTATTTTTCTTGCTGATTTATAAGAGCTCTTATTTTATTAATAACACTAACCCTTTGTCACACAAGCACTCATTAGACGACCAAGGGATGATGAAATAATATTTCTGTTATTTTTAGTGTTATTTCAAATGTGCATTTCTGTGAACTGATACAAATCACAAACTTGTCCTTTAGAAAGCTGCTTAATATTACATCTCACATGTATATTTTCCAATTTAAACAATGTATAGACACTTTCCAAAATGTTCATGGACATCCTCAGTGTTGAAGTAGTATTTTTACTAAGAATGTAATGCAGAAATATGCTAATATCAAACTAGGTTTGCACTCCTTTGTTGTAGGATCTAGGAAACTGTAAAACCAGGATAAATTAACAATAAAAATACAAAAATCTGTGACACTAATACCATTCATATTAACAATCGATGCTGCTTTGCTAAATGAAGCAATTTCTTAAAACATTAACATGGTGCTATTAGTGTGCATTTTTGAGTTCTGCATTATTATTCTACCTTGTAGGGTATGAGTATTCAGTTATTCTGTGACTTTTCTCTATTTGAACTATTGTGAATCTTTCATTAATATAGGATATGAATTTGGTCCTCACTTGGGAATAATTTACCCAATGACACTAAATTACAAGATGGTCATAGATTATTGAAAATATGTTTATGTTAATTCCTTTAGATTTTTATCTAAATATAAACAAAAAATTTAAAATTTTTTGTAGAACACGCTTAAACAGTGGTTTGAGAACTTCTAATCCAGATCAAAGTTATCTTTGCTCTTCACCTATACTTAGGCATTTGAGTTGATAAAAACTTTGCAGGAAATAATATAGAAATATAAGAGGGAGAAGTGGATCATGAAAGGTTTTATCGTGACAAAATTATTGGAAATATTTGATTTAGACAAAGTCAACTCATTTCTTAATCCTGTAACAATTTGAGCATACTTTTATTACTATGCTTTCCTTATCATATTATAATGTATTACATGTGTTCAAGATAGATCATGAACTCCTATAGAAGCTAACTTTTTATCACTGTATCTCCAGCATCTGAGTCCACCTAGCTTATTTTAAGTGTTTAAAAATGTTTTTGTTGAACTACTATATACTTATTGTATTTAAAATTGTTAACTTATATGTTTTCTGTCCAGAAATGTAATCTGACCATGTGGCAACTCCGCAGTCACTCAGAACCTATTCTGGCTATTGTAACTCTATTTAATTTTTGCTTTGTACATTTTGAGGCTATTAGATGAATTACATATAAACTTGGAATTCTTAAATCTTATAAGTAAAAAAAAACTTTACCACTGTGTAATTATTTCATCTCTAATGATACTTTTTGTCCTAAAGTCTATCACTAACCTCACTTTCCTTTTGCATATATGTGCCTGAGGCACAAAGCTGATTTTTTTTTGATATCGAATTCATCTCTTTTTGTTTTTTTAAATGGCACATCTAAACTACTGACACCATTGTGAACAATGAAATATATGAACTTGTGGCTTTTATCCAAATTTTGCTGTGTTTTACTTTTAAATATTTTAGTTGTTTTTCTCCTTTTTTATTGAATGCATTTTTTCTTTGTTAATGTATTTTCTTATTTTTTCCCTCAATCAGTGTGAAAACTCTTGAAATTTTACCATACATGCTTAACGAAATCTAAATATCTTAACCTTTTCTCCAAATGATACAAAGGCTTTAGAACAATTTAATTCTGATCACCTACCTTCCAAATATTATGTCATTGATGTCCTGTCCTGTATTTTAGTTTGATCCTTTAATTATTATAGGAATTAAAGTAAATTAAATAAATTACTATAGTAATATTATAGCCATTTTTATAGTCATCCTAAGAACCTACTGAAACTGGTGGTAGTATTGCCTCATTTTAGAGATGAAGAGACTGATGCGCAGGGAGGCTAAGTGTTCTTGTCCCAGGTCACATGGTCATTAAGTAGCAGAGCCAAGATTTGAGCCCAGACTTAGTGCCTCCAAAGGCTGTGCTCCTTCTATTATTCCAAACTGCCCAAGGAATGAACATTAGCCAGTATGGGCTCTTTGGCCCCCAACCGTGGGTTTCTTATTTCTCTTTAGACTGGCTAATACAGAAAAAAAATTTCATCCGTTAGTATTTTATAATAAATGTCCTTTTAATTTGAATATAGGAATTTTTTTCCTTCTGTGTTTAGGAAAGTGCTTTGTTCAGTGGATTTATGATTTTTTTTTCTTTTTTTTTATTGTACTTTAGGTTTTAGGGTACATGTGCACAATGTGCAGGTTTGTTACATATGTATCCATGTGCCATGTTGAGATTTATGATATTTTTGACATCTAATAATGGATGGAAAAAATGGGTGTGGCATCATTTCTACCACAGCCACAAGAGCAAAGATTGTATATTTTGAAGATTGCATACTACTTCAGTCTATTCAAAATTTCTGGGGAAATATTTTGATATACTTTAATATTTTTCATTTAAACATTTCATTACACTTTTCAATATTTCGTATTAAAAATAACTCACATTGTATTTAATTGCTTGCTGATAAAGCTGTTGAAGAAACTGAAATTATATTAAGTAGTTTTAATGTTTTTTGGCTTTATGTTTTTCTTTTGATTTAAAGAGAGTTGTTACAGAAGAAACCTGACAATAATAGGTGATATTGAGGCATATAGTAACCTCTTGGTTTTCTTTTCTGAAGATCTTTGAGGTGGTTTCTGGCACAGGAAGTTAATAGATAACCCTGTACCAGGAAGCAGTAGTGCACACTTGCTTTCTTTTAAGTTATTTTAAAGACAGTGCTTGTTGTTTACTTGACTTTTTGAAAATACAATATATAGAATGAGGAATCCTTGAGGGATGCTATATGAAGATATTCACTGATATTTTATAAAAGTTTGAAAGTTCGGGGTTTGATTCTATTTCTTCTCAAGTCTAGAGTTTAAAAGTAATTTAAGAACGAAACAAAAGTCTCTACAGGGACCTTTTAGTTCGTGGGCTTACCGATAACATTTTGAAAATCTCTATTTCTATTAAGCACTGCAGTTTTTCATTAGATTTCAATAGCCCTTTTTCTCTTTCCCTCTGACACGTTGCAAGTTACAGATCTGTACAATTGGAATGTAACACTTTACTGTGGCTTAGCATTAATTGTCTTTCTTAGCACAGACAAATAGAATTTAAAACAAAGCTTTGAAGAATATTAACATGAAGTGCAGCCTTTTCACTTTTCAGTCATGCAGAGAAGTGATTTTGAAGTGACGTTAACTTTCAAATAAAATTCTGTTGAGGAATCTTATAATGCCCACCCCACCCTCAACCCCCCACTTTTTTTTTGGTCTTTGGAAGACGTCCTAGCTATAATTTTTGACATTCTTTAGGTGCATTCATATTTTTAGATTGCTTCACATAGGTCAGAATAACTTGGTACTATAGAGCTTTAAAGTTTAATACTAATGGTTTTAAATAATGCTCTTTTTGAAAACCATGTTGGACATTTCTATTAACTTTTATCATTATATGCCTTGGAGAAGTCTCTTAAAGGAACTTTCATAAAGCCACAGCTTCTCTAATCAATTTAAATCTCTTGCATCTGTGAATTTCATTTTTGATTGCACTTTTGACTCAATTCCAAGTTATATCTAAAAACCCTTTTTCATTTTGAGAGAAGTTTGTTGTTTGTAATTAATTTTTAAAAATAATTTTGAGTATATGTGAAGTAATTTTAGTAAAATGAATAAAAGTAAATTTGAGTAATTTTAAATGAGCCAAATAGAGTATTGGGAAAACTTTTGTGTGCGTTTTTTCCCCTGCTTTTGCATGTAGGACTCCAGAAAGTCAAAACATCAAGGAATATTTGCCATTTCTTTAGGAATCTCATAACTTTCCCTTTTTAGAAATTCTGTCAACATGTAAATGGATGGTGCATTCATTTAATCTAAGATCACTGGTAGATCTTACTAATATTTCATCTACACTACTTAAAATAACAATGGTTTTTTTATTTCATGTGATTCTTTGAGGCTTCTGGGTGGTTCTTCTGCTGAATGTTGTGTTGGCTGGGGTTCCTTAGGTAGGTTTGTTCACTTGGCAGATGGTCTAGCATGCAAGATCATCTGCACCTGTCTCATGTCTGGGACTGCAGTGTTGACTGTTGGTTGGGGTGACTCAGTTATCCTCCATGTGGCCTTTCTCTTCTGGTAGTATTTTTTGAGAGTAAAGCTGCAAGCTAGTACAGCATCATTTTTTACCATATTTTATTCGTCAAAGCAAGTTACCCAGTTTCAAGGTGATGGAAATCGACCCTACCTCTTGAGAGAAACAGCAAGTGCAATTCCAGCATATTCTAGAGACACATCCTTCATGAGATCTGTGATTTGTAATTCTGGGGGTGGGGGCAATGGTTTCTGAGATATGATAGCAGAAGCACAAGCAATGAAAAAAGGTATATTGGATTTCATCAAATTTAAAAACTTTTGTTCACTAAAGGATTCTATCAAGAGACTGAAAAGACAAACTACCAAATGGAAGAAAATATTTGCAAATCATGTATATGATAAAAGACTTTCAATCTAATATATAGACATTTTTTTACAACTTAACAAAAAGACAAATAACCCAATTAAAAAATGGGCAAAGGACTTGGTAGAGATTTTTCCAAAAAAGTTATACAAATGGCACATGAGCATGTGAAAAAATGCTCAACATCATAAGTCATTAGGAAAATGCACATCAAAGCATAAGATACCACTTCACGCCACACATTGCTAGTGTGAATGTAAGTGTGAATGTAAAACCATGTGGCTGCTTGGAAAACAGTTTGTCAGATGTTTAAAATGTTAAACATAGAATTACCATATGACTTCTAGGTATATATAACTGAAAGAATTGAAAACAGATGTAAAAAACTTGTACACAAATGTTCATAGAAGTACTATTCATAACAGCCAAAAGATGGAAACAGTCCAAATGTCCATCAGCTGATGAACGGATAAATAAAATGGGTATCTTCTATAAGACAGAATATTATTCAGCCATTAAAAGGAATGAAGTACTGATACATGCTACAACATGGCTGAGCCTTGAAGACATTACGTCAAGTGAAAGAAGCCAGATACAAAAGGCCACGTATTGCATGGTTCCATTTACACAAGATATCCAGAATAGCCAAAATAGAGACAGAAAGCAGGTTAGTTAATTACCAGGGAGTGGCTAGGCACAGTGGCTTACACCTGTAATCCCAGAACTTTGGGAGGCCAAAGCAGGTGGATCGCTTGAGCCCAGGAGTTCGAGACCAGCCTGGGCAACGTGGCAAAACCCCATCCCTATTAAAATACAAAAATTAGCTGGGTGTGTTGGTGCATTCCTGTAGTCCCAGCTGCTCAGGAGGTTGAGACAGGAGAATTGCTTGAGCCCTGGAGATTGAGGCTGAAGTGAGCCAAGATTGTGCCACTGCACTCCAGCCTGGTGACAGAGCAAGACCTTTTTTTTGTTAGTGTGGAAAAAAAAAAGAAAAAGAAAAAGAAAAAAAAATACCAGGGACTGAGGGAGAGGCGAAAATGAGGAATTACTGCTTAATGGGTATGAGATTTCTTTTTGCAGTGATGAAAATGTCCTGGAACTAGAGATAGTAATAATGATTGTCTGACATTGTGGTATTACTAAATGCCGGTCAGTTGTACACTTCTGAATGGTTGAAATGGTGACTTTTATATTCATGTTTTTACCACAATAAAATAAAGCAATTGGGAAATTGGACTTGCTTGGTCTTGTGCCTCAACCATGAGAACATACTCAGGCTAGTCAGTGGGATGTTAAAAAAAAGTGGAGCTAAATTGAGTCTCCTCATCTGTACCAGCCAAAGCTATTCTAAGTTGCCAGACAGTCATCTAACACCAAAATATATGAAAGCGTTGAGCCAACATCAGCAGAACCACTTGGTTTACTCCTAGGTGACTCTAAATGTGTTAGCATTAGATGCTTATCATTTCATGCTGCTGAAATTGTGTAATTTGTTTCATTGCATTATTGTGACAATGTGACTGATATAATGTCTAATACCATTACTCATTAAAATAAATCAGGGCTTCTTAGAGAAACAGATGATTTGAAAACTCTGGTAAAGAAGGTGAAAGGTAAATGTTCAACATCTCATATGCAGGGAATCTTTCAAGGAATAATGAGGTTGACTTAAAAGGACACAAACTTCTGGAGTTGAATAGTAGTCATGGCAGCACATCAGCATGAATGTACTTAAGGCCACTTAATTGTACACTTAAAAATGGTTAAAATGGCATTGCTTTTGTTTGTTTTGAGACAGAGTCTTGCTCTGTCGCCCAGACTGGAGTGCAATGGCGCGATCTTGGCTCGCTGCAACCTCCGCCTCCCAGGTTCAAGCGATTCTCCTGCCTCAGCCTCAGCTGGGATTACAGGCGTGTGTCACCATGCCCAGCTAATTTTTATATTTTTAGTAGAGATAGTGTTTCACCATGTTGGCCAGGTTGGTCTTCAACTTCTGACTTCAAATCATGCGACCACTTCTGCCTCCCAAAGTGCTGGGATTTACAGGCATGAGCCACCCCACCTGGCCAAAATGGCAAATTTTATGTTATGTTATTTTACCACGATTTTAACAAAGGACACAGGAACTAGGTGAAAGGGATTCCTGCTGGTCAGTTATTTTAATATGAGCATTAAATTTGAGCCTCAAAAAATAATGATTGTAGTATATTAAAACATATCAAATGCGTGAAAATCTTGAGTCCATAATTATATTAGAAATAAAAAAAGCAAGCTAAAGTGATTGATGGTTACTAGAGGCTGGGAAGGATAAGGAGGAGGAGTGGGGATAAAGAGAGATTGATTAATGAGTACAAACATACAGTTAGATGGAAGAAATAAGACCTAGTGTTAGATAGATTCGTGGGATAACTGTAGTTAACAATAATCTATTATACATTTCAGAATAGCTGGAAGAGAATAATTTGAATGTTCTTCGCACAAAGAAAAGATAAATATTTATGGTGTTGGGTATCCCAATTATCCTGATTTGATCTTTACACATACGAATGTATCAAAATATCACAGGCACCCTGAAAATATGTACATCTGTTATGCATCAATATAAAAACCAAAGTGAGAAAAACATTCATTCATCACCAGTCGAGGTGACTATTATGCCAACATAAATATTCAACCTTAAGGGATCACAACAATGCAGGATCCTGCATTAGATCTTTATTTAGTTAAGACAGGTGTAAATGCCATTTTTTGGGACAAATGGAGAATTTTTGGGGAAAACATATAACCTCATGGTAGAGATTGTTAATTGTCTTCAAATACTCATTTTTGTTGTTTTCTTCATTTAGAAATAGAACTCCTTGAGTTTTAGCAGCCATCAGTCCTCCCAACTAGAGACTACATTTTCCAGTCGTCTTGTAGCTTGGGTTGGCCATGTTATTACTATAAGTTTTGTAAAAATATGTTTTACATATAGTATTTCTTGTTATCCTTTGTTTAATTTGGAAAGTAGAAAGCTAAATCTTAGTTATATAAATGGTGTTCTACAGAATAATATGTTCCAAGTGTGTAGCTATCTGATGAAGTGGCTTAATATAGGGTAACACCAACTAAGGTAACCACAGGGAGGAAGTTATGATATCTTTTAGATCAGCATTTCAAACTGGGTTCTGTAGATGGCAGGACAAAAGAGGGTCTCTACAAATGTTTAATTTTAATTTGCTTTAAATTTGTTTTAATTCATTTATTCATTCATTTTTTTCAACTTTTAGATTCAGGGGGTACATGTGCAGGTTTGTTACAAGAGTACATTGTGTGATGCTGAAGTTTGGAGTACAATTGAACCCATCACCCAGCTAGTGAGCATGATACTGAGTAGGTAATTTTTAAGCCTTTGTCCCCCCACCCTTCCCCCTCTTGTAGTCCTCACTGTCTGTTTTTCCCATCTTTATGTCCATGTGTACCCAGTGTTTAGCTCCCACTTATAAGAGAACAAGCAGTATTTGGCTTTCTGTTTCTACATTGGTTTGCTTAGGATAATGACCACCAGGTACATCCATGTGGCTGCAAAGGATCAGGTTTCATTCTTTTTTGGGCTGCATAGTACTCCATGGTGTATATGTACCACATGGTTTAAATATTTTTTAAACAATATTTTAAACCACTTTAAAAAAACAACTGTTATGAAATATGTTACTGACATCTCTGTTTTAGTGATGAGAATTCTGAGGATGCAGTATGACAGCTGCTATTATTTGAGAATAATTTCTTGTGTGATTTAGGATTATCTTAATATTTGCCACAACAACAAAATACGAAGACAGATTGGATGGTAAGTCTGGTGTGGCTACAGCTGACAACTGTAACCACTAATTTAAAGATTTGGGGAGTCCATCTGAACAACGTCATTTTATTTAAATGTGAACTGAACTTATATTAATAAAACACTATTTTATGTATTAGAGTTGAGTGCAGAATTTTATTTGACAAGAGGGTTTATTACTAAACGAAATTTGAAATCTACTTAGATTTTCCCTGTAGAATAGCAGTTGTCTGCACTGGGTTTTGGACAGGAATCATCAGACAGATAATTTCCCATTTAGATGGATAGCCAGTGTCTGATAAAAGGGCACTTTGCTGTTGACTGAAAGAAGATCAATATACTCTATCCGTGGAGCATGGACAGTGAAGTTGCTGGTCAGAGCCTAATTTATATTCAAGGGTTAGTTAAGGGCTACCCCACGTTGCTGCATTTGGGCACAGAAGTAAGGAAAACTTTTCTTATATTAACTCTGGATCTCTTCAGGTGCTAAACAGAGTCTTGTTTGAAGGCTGAGAGTTTTTTATCTTAAAGATAGACGAATATCCTTCCTTGAATATTTTTGAGGGCACAAATGGTTAAACACCTACATTTATCCCTATAACCTTAACATTAATCAATAAATATCAGTTTCTTTGGATGAGATTGTGTCTTGATCATTCCTCTAAAACTATGTCTTTATAGAGCAGCAGTTTTTACCATTATCTGGAAGCTTGTTAGGAATGTAGAATGTTAGGCATTACCCCAGACCTATTGAATCTGAATCTGTGTTTTTAAAAGATCCCCAGGTGATTCATAAGCATATTAGCTTTTGAGAAACACTTCATAGCAAAGGGACCTCTGAGGCAATTCATTTAATTAATTAGTTGAATAGAGATTTAAAAAATATTGTAGCCTTGGATGACCCGACTCACAGTTTGGGTTTAATTATCAATATTTAAGTGTTTTCTGGTCAGTATCTGTCTAATAATACGAGCTTTTCTATAGCTAGGAGCACAGTCTACTATAGAATTTGGTTATGGAAATTTCAGAATTTCAATGGGCTTTGTGTACCTTGCTCTGAATTGTACCTTGCTCTGAATTGTGTGTGGTATTGGAACATCTGCAACTGGAATGTCAGGCAGTATTCTTGTCTGTTGTATTAACCGTGACAGCCCATCTTCTATGGTGTTCAGATTGTCAGTAATTTTGAACAATTAATAACTGATATCTTGTGTCATTAAAACTGAAAGTTTTAAAAATATTTTAACATGCATTATATTATTTAGACTTCACTGCAACTCTGTGTGGTAGTTTTCTAAAATCCCCATTATAGAAGTAAACAGTCTGTCCAAGGATGATGGATTATACTGATCATAGAGAGTAAATGGTGGAGGGACTGGGCTTGAATTCAGGTTACCTGACTTCTAATTTAATACTTTCTCCACCACACAATTTTTCTTCTCTTCTTGTGGATTTTGTTTATCTTGGAATTTTCTTAAATATCATGTTATCCAGTATACAGGAGGCAATGGCATATAACTCAAAGAAATTGATCTTTTAATATAAACTGTATCTGTGTTCTGCCCTAACTCTAGCCAAGAAGAAAGCTTTACTAAGGTTAAAGTTGTCTTTGCTCAATTCAATTATACTCTGCCCTTCAACTTAATAATTCTAGGATCTTAAAGCAAAATATACAACCTTTTCTTTATGATTTTTTTTATAGATTCCTACTTGAAGAAGAATGAGGTAGCACTCATTTCAGATTTATTATCATTTTAAACAAGAAGCTTCCTCCTAGTTACAGGGATATTCATGAAAATATTATAAATAATGGCTATTTGTAGCACTTGAAGGGCTTTATTAATAAGTTATGTCAAGCCATCTAATGCATTTTCATTGGAGTTATTATTCACCAACACTTTATAGATTAGATATCTGTTTTTATATTGTTTTTGAAATGTGGTAGGATTTTTATATTCAGGAAAATATTCTTTTGTTTCTCTGTTCAGTTTATTTGACAGTATGATTTACTCACTTTAGGTATCATTTCCATGTAAAATTTACACATTGGAATTCGTAGTTATTGTAAAATAATTGTCTCTGTGGCTTCAAAACTGCTCTTTTGATTTCTAGGATCACTCGTTTACTTCTTATTGTAAACAATACATATATTATTTGTATCTGGCTAGTTGTTTATCATAACTTGATTTTGGTTCTTCAACTATGATATTTGTTTGCAGCTCAAGAAAATATATACACTATATTCTAAGTGTCTAAGAGTATTTTTCTTGGGATAATTAACTTGTCTTGATTAGTTATAAAATAAGTGGACTCCAAATTTAGGATATTTCACTCTACCTGTGCATCCTCTCTTGATTTGCCTTCAGGATATTGCTAGTGGAATGTCCTACTCCCAACTGAGGTTTTGTGGCTTGAAAATAGGGTTCAGTTTGTCTTCGTTACCAAATAGGCACCCTTTCTGACGACCCAGACTCACCATCTTTACAAGATCTCAGGGCTTCAGCTTTGCTGTGATTTGGTGCTCCTTTCCCCCTTTGCATCCTGCATTCAGTTGGTGACCAGCTTTGGTCCTGGAGGCTGAATTCTGTCTATGCCCTTTGTCCCCAAATTATATGTTGAATTTGTAACTCCCTCTACCTCAGAATGTGACTGTATTTTGAGACCCCATCTTTAAAGAGGCAATTGAGGTTAAATGAGACCATCAGGGTGGGCACTAATCCAATATGACTGGTGTCCTAATGAGAAGAGGAAATGAGGACACAGACGTACACAGAGGGAAGACCATGTGAAGATGGTCTTCTAGACAGGAGAAGATGGCCATCGATAAGCCAAGGAGACAAGCCCTCAGGAAAAACTAATGTAGCTGATATCTTGATCTTTGACTTCTAGCCTCCAAAACTAGAGGAAATACGTTTCTGCTGTTTAAGCTGCGCAGGCTGTGATGCTATGTCATGGGAGCTGTAGCAGACTAGTACACTTGGCAGTTCTCTGTAGGGTCTCTTGAATTTGGACCAGCTGAAGAGTATATTTTGATTATTTATTATCACTTTATTTATAGAGTATCTAAAACAGCACTATATTTTATGTACTTTGGCCTAATTGAGAGATCAGTTATTTTGGACAAAAAATTATTTGTTCTGTGATTCTCAATTTAGAAGTAACCTCCTTGAGGAACTGATTCTTAAGGCTCCTTTGCACTAAGTGCTTGTCCCAATTACAGCACTTTAACACACTTATCACACTAATTACAATTGTATATTTTATCACTTCCCTTTCCTACCCACTAGCTTGTAAATGCCTAAGGTCAGGGATTGATTTTTAAACATTATTATATTTGTACCACTTAGCATAGTGCCTGACACGAAGAATGTGCTCAATAAATATTTATGAATAAATTACTCTGTATTTGTATCAGTCAGGATGCTGAGATTTTTGTAGTAACAATCTCCAAGTATCAATGTCTTAAAACATCAAAAATTTCTTTCTTGCTTATGATACATATCATTGTGGTTCTGCTGGAGACTTTCTCTGTGTTATCCTCACTGCTGGGTCTAGGTTCTGGGAGCAGCCCACCACTTAGGGTATTGCCTGTCACTGTGGCAGAGGGAAAAGGAGAGCATGGTGAGTCTTGTAGCAGCTCATAAGTCTTTGGCAGATATCATTTCTGGTCATATATCCTTGATCAGAGCAATTCACATAGCCACATATGATGCCATTGAGGGGAGGGAATTGCCATCCTATCATTGCCAGGAGTAGAGAAAAGCCAGAGATATTTCTGAACAGCATTAGTGACTGTCAAAAACTCCCATACATGGCATATTGTTTCATTTATGATTTGCTCTTTTAATCTGCTTTTTTTTTTTTTTTGATACAGAGTCTCACTCTGTCACCTAGGCTGGAGTGCAGTGGCACAATCTTGGCTCACTGCAACCTCTGCCTCCCGTGTTTAAGGGATTCTTGTGCCTTAACTTCATAAATGTATTAGTGTCTATGGTATTCATGGATTTAATCTCTGGTTGGTATAGAAGTGCATGTGGGTTATTACTACATAACTTCTTCATTATTTAATATAAAGTTCTTAGAAGAGAGCCAACTATGTGTGATCTCAAATTACTGTTTTTTTTTTTCTGTCAAAACACAGCTTCTCCCAGTATAGATGACCCTGATGCTGTTGAGAAACCTGAAAATATCATACCCTTTCTAAGCAAGCCAGGATAATATGAATCTATAGTGAATCATTCACCATTATCAAGTGGGATTTATTCCTGGGATGCACAAGGATGGTTCAACATAAGCAAGTCAAGAACTGTGATATATCACATTAACAGAATGAAGGACAAAACCGTATGATCATCTCAATAGATGCAGAAAAAGCATTTGACAAAATTCAACATCCTTTTATGATTAAAGCTCTCAAAAAAATTAGGCACAGAAAGAATGCACCTCAACACATAATAAAGGTCATATATAAAAAGCCCGTACCAACATCATACTCAGTAGTGAAGAGTTGAAAGCTTTCTCTCTTATATCAGAAATAATATGAGGATGTTCACTCATACCATTTCTATTCAATATAGTCCTTGTCCAGAGCAATTACACAAGAAAAAGAAAAGGCATCCAAATAGGAAAGGGAGAAGTGAAATTGTTTGTTAGCTTATGACGTGATCTTATGCATAGAAAACCCTGAAGACTCCACCAAAAACTGTTGGAACTGATAAACAAATTCAATAAAGTCTCAGAGTACAAAATCAATACACAAAAATCAGTAGCATTTCTTTAGTAACAACGAGCTATCTGAAAAGGAAATTAAGAAATCAGTCCCATTCACAGTAGCATAAAAAAAGGCTAACAATAAATTTAATCAAGGAGGTGAAAGATCTGTATACTAAAAACTATAAAACATTAAGGAATTAAAAGTTATACAAATAAATAGAGAAATATTCTGTGTTTATGGGTGGGAAGAATTAATATTAAAATGCCCACACCACTGAAAGCGATCTACGGAGTTAATGTAATGCCTGTCAAAACTGCAATGTCATTTTTCACAGATCTAGAAAAATAATCTTAAAATGTATATGGAGCCAAAAAAACCCTGAGTAGCCAAAGCAATTTTGAGCAAAAAGCCAAAACTAGATGCATCACACTACCTGACATCAAAACCTATTACAAAGCTATAGTTATCAAAGCAGCATGATATTGGAATAAAAACAGACACATCCAGCAATGAGCAGAATAGAAAGCCTAGAAATAAACTAATGCATTTACAGTAAATTGATTTTCAACAATGGTGCCAAGAATACACATGGAGAAAGGACAGTCTCTGCAATAAATTGTGATGGAAACATTGGATATCCACATTCAGAAGAATGAAATAGATCTCATGCCATATAAAAAATCAACTCAAAATGAATGAAAGACTAAACATAAGATGTAAACTGTAAAATTACTAGAAGAAGACGTGGAGAAAAGTCCATGACATGGTCTGGGAGATTTCTTCAGTATGACCTCAAAAGCACAGACAACAATAGCAAAGATAAAAAAATGAGATTACATCAAACTAAAAACTTCTGCATAGCCAAGGAAACAGTTAATGGAGTGAAGAGATAATCCATAGATTGGGAGAAAACATTTGCAAATCAAACATCTGATAAGGGGCTGATATCCAAAATATATAAGGAACTCAACTCAATAGCAAGAAAACAAATAACCCAATTGAAAAAAGCGGCAAAGGACCTAAATAGGCATTTCTCAAAAGAAGATACAAATGGCCAACAGATATATGAAAAAACGCTCAGCATCATTGATTGTCAGGGAAATGAAAATCAAACCAAAGGGAGCTATCACCTCCCACCTGTTGGTATGGCTATTACCAAAAAGATAAAAGATAACAAGTGTTGGAGAGAATGTGGAGGAAAGGGTACCCTTCTACTTTGTTGCTGGGAATGTAAATTAATACAGCCATTAGGGAAAAAAAGTATGTTGGTTCCTCAAAAAACTAAAAATAGGATTACCATATGATTCAGCAATCTAATTTCTGGGTGTATATCCAAAGGAACTGACATTAGTGTGTTGAAGAAATATCTGCACTTCCATGTTCATTGTAGCTTTATTCATAATAGCTAAATATGAAAGCAACCTAAGTGTCCAACAACAGATGAATGGATAAAGAAAATGTTATACACACACACACACACACAATGGAGTATCATTCAGCCTTAAAAAAGAGGGGAATTCTGACATTTGCAGCAACATGGATGAACCTGAAGGACATTATGCTAAGTGAAATAAGCCAGGCACAGAAAGACCAGTGCCACATGATCTCACTTATATGTGGAATCTAAAAGAGTTGAACTCAGAGCAGTTGAGAGTAGAATGGTGATTACCAAAGGTTGGAGGTGGTTGGGGAAATGGGAGCTGTTGATTCAAGGGTACAACATTTTAGTTAGAGAGTAGGAAAAAGGTGTAGTAATCTGTTGCATGGAATGGTGACTATAATTAATTACAATGCATTGTATATTTTGAAATGGCTTAAAGGTTATATTTTATATCTTCTCACCACAAAAAAATTGGTAAGTATGTGAGGTGATGGAATTTGCTTGATTTAATCATTCATAATGGAAACATATATCAGAATATCAAATTGTACCACATAAATGCATACAATTATTGTCAACTAAAGCAAAATGTAATTTAAAAATCCACAGTGAAAAAAACATTCGAGTATGCATATATTTAAAATATGTGCATGGGAAAGAAACTAAGCTAAAATATTCAAACCAAATGACGTTCTGAGAGGAATATTTGTATTACACAAGTTAGGCAAAGAGTTATATAACTAGTATGCAGAGAGATTTCATAAAATAGTAAGAGGAACTACAGTCCATTAGGAAAATAAGTAAAGGTGTGAACAGATCATTCATGTGCAGGCTCACACACTTGTGCATGTACACACAAAGCCAACGAACTAGGGAAAGATGCTCTCAGTGCTGATGGTGATGGGGGAAATGGGCATTCCTAGACACTGTTAGTAAAGTGTAGAATGGTATAAGCCTTTGTGGGTAATGCCTTGGCATATATTTTAAAATTTTTAATGTTTATATATTTTAACTAGCCACCCAAGTTTTTGAAATCTGTCACCTAGAAAGAAGAGGGAAACTCATTGCAGCACTGTTTATAAAAGCAAAAAATTAGAAGCAAGTTAAATACCTCTCAGTAAGGGAAAAGTGTATCCATAAAGTGGAACAGTATGCATACATTAGAAAAAGGAGGAAATAATAATGAAAATAATAACTTAGATTTATTGAGTGCTTACTATGTTCTAGACACAATTGTAAGTGCTCTTTTAAGAATAGGTTTGTAAATAAGAGCAAGGTAATATATACATGATATATTAAGTAAAAAATAAGGTTTCAGACCAATATGAAAATAAATGCAAGTAAATAAATGTAAGTATAAATGTATTATTGTAAAGATCCAAATATTTATATTTTATATATGTCTACATATAGATAAATACAGGCTTAGTTGTACAAATATAGGAAAAGTTGGGAAGGCTACACTTTGAAGTCTTAACAATGATGGGTATTGGATTAGATGGGGAGAGGCTTTTATTTCGTACTTAATTATAGAACCAAGGGATTATGGGTAACTTTTACTTTTTTGTGTTTTTCAAATAAAAAAATAAATAAAAACATTTTGGTGGTGATGGTGCAGTAATAGTAGTGATTTGCTTCACCATGGTAAACATAGCTTGATCTATAAATGTGGTTGTTGACAGAAAATCTTGGAAGAAGAACACTTCTTTGATGAAGTGGTCAGAGAGAACTGGATGTTCTCCTAATTGGGAAGCCTTAATTCTGTGTGTAATTTATAACTAAGAATACATTTGAATTTTTTTTCCTTTTTTAAAAACTTTTATTTTAAGTTCATAGGTACATGTGCAGGATGTGCAGGTTTGTTACATAGGTAAATGCGTGTCATGGGGGTTTGTTACACAGATTATTTCATCATCCAAAATACACTTTAACAACAGACAATAATTATTTCCCTTATTGAGATTGGCAGCCACCAGGGAAAGGGAAATTTTGGTAGTTACGATTGGGAAGATGAAGGATAGAGAGGTATATTTTGAGAAAGAAAGTATAGATGGGGTAGCGGTTTGGATTATTGTGGTGTCACATGAAGACTCTTCAGGGGGTTGGATAAAGCAGGTAGCGGTAAATGCTTTTTGATTACTTTTGCATACTTGTCTTTGGTTCTGTTGGTGGTTTTGCCATGAAAGTAATTTAAAATTCTAGATTAACGATGCCTAAGTTCGAGTATTAGGTCTGATTTGGAGGGATCAAACTTTATTATCAGTGCTTACTTAGCATTTTAGCTTTATCTAGCCCAGGACTTCCTTATTGTTTCTCTCCTTTCCTTTCTTCCTTCAGAGCCATGGAGAAGAGGAGACAGAGTGCGCAAGGGAATGAAGAAGAGGACCAAGACTATTTTCAAATCACCCATGGCACTACTAGAAAAGTATTTCAGCAAAACTACTGGCTGATTTTATGATTCCCGTGTCCACCACAGCCCTCTAATTTTTACATAGGTACCCCACATCTCTCCAGATTTCAGGAAGACTATTATCCTTCAGCTTTAGCTTTCTGATGGGTTCACAAAAAGCCATTAGTGTGCTGTTGGTCCAGCTTTTTTCTTGTTGCAAATACGAGAGCCACAGTTCTGAGATGAAACCATAGGTAAGTGTTATTATTTTAAGTAATTGAATACTAAAGTGATGTAGGTGAACTAAATTAAGATAAGTACTAAAGAAAACTAGACAGAAGTCTAAAAGATATAAGATTAGAAAGGATACGTAAGCAATATAATGAAGAAAGCAGCATCAGCAAAAAAACTCCACTCAGTTTTAAAAAATGATTTTTGGCCGGGCGCCAAAATCCCAGTACTTTGGGAGCCCAAGGCAGGCAGATCACAAAAGAGATGGAAACCATCCTGGCCAACATGGTGAAACACCGTCTCTACTAAAAATGCAAATATTAGCGGGGCGTGGTGGTGCACGCCTGTAGTCCCAGCTACTGGGGAGGCTAAGGCAGGAGAAACACTTGAACCTGGAAGGCGGAGGTTGCAGTGAGCCGAGATCGTGCCACTGCACTCCAGCCTGGCAACAGGGTGAGACTCTGTCCCCACCCTCCCCCCCCAAAAAAAAGGATTTTTAGTTATTTGTCAGTATCTATGGAGCATTTACTGAGTACAACATACCTTATTAGATGATTTGCCTACCTTTTAAAATGGAATCTTTTCAGCAACCCTCTGAAGTTCTCTTATTATTTCCATTATGAGGACACTGAGGCACAAAGAATTTGAGTGACTTGCCCAAGATCATACAACTAACAAATGTTGGAACTGAGACTCCAATACAGGAAATCTGATTCCATAGTGTGTCTTTATTATATAAATAAAGTGAGGCTATCACTTTGTTAGATATTAAAAGGAATCCAATTGAACAAAGAAAGAACATGCTGTAAGAAATAGTTCAATAGCAGAAGATCCTTTAATAGCATGTAAAAGGAGAAATATTCTCATATTGGTGAAAAGAAGAAAAGAAAACGAAAACCTGTGAGGATGTTAGAGCACCGTGACCATCTGACCCAGGCAGACACTTCTAAGAGCTGCATGGAACTGTATTTAAGATCGACAGGAATAAAACTGTCCATCTTATCTTACTTTTCTTGTACATACCCTCGGACTTCTCTCTATTATTCATTGGCAACTCCAGCTCTTGAACTCTGAAAATTCCACCGATGCCATTTGAGCATTGAGGAAAAATACTTTTCATTTTAAGTTACATCTTCCTACTGTTTGTAGATGTTATGTGTATTCCATTGCTAAGGAATCATTCTCTTTGCCTGAGGAAAAAGACAGTTTAAAAATAACTTGTGTTGTGATTAGAAAAGTCTTTGTATAAAAGATACCTGAAAGAGAGAGAGAATGCACAGGCACCTGTATAACACATGATGGGTGATAGTTTTCAACTGTGCTTGGGGGGAAAACATTTTGTTTTGTATAGAGATAAAGTGTAGACAAGAAAAAAAGGGATATGTTAATGTGAGGCATATTGGAATGTGTTTAAGTACATCTGTTGTTAACAAACCGGATAAATCCACCAAATAGATAACATATAAAATTTACAGGCTGCAGGTGGCCATGGGTCCTCTTTTTTACCTGTTAGTGATGGTGGTGGAGGGGAAGGACGGCACAGGGGAGTAAGGGAAATAGTATTTCTACCAGGAGAATTTTGAACCTGAAATGTAAGAAAATATTTTATTTTCTATTGATACCAGTTATGCTTCGTACAGATATTGGGTGATTGTGAAGTTATTGTTTGTAAGTCCCTACTATAGTGTTGACTCTGTACACTTTACCATATGCCCAGTGATGGGTGTGTTTGGATGTCTTAGTGTGAGTCCAAGAATTCCAGGGAATTCAGGATATTTTGCAGCATCATTCTTTATTCAAAGTCTATTCTAGACTTTTAAATATTTGAATATATTGGACTGTAAACAAAACATCTTGTTGAAAAGAACAACCATCTCCATGCAACCTGAATGGATGGAAGCAGTATTATCTTTAGTCCAAATCTGAAACAAAATCTGCTTCACCAAACTTTCTTGCAGACAAGCAGACTGCTTTGTTTGAAAATGTGAGATTGGAAAATCTGGTTGGAAGTTTTACCTTAAAATTTTTTCTTCCTATGGGGAGGGCATGGGCTCTCCGGTGACTCTTTGTTCTGGCAGCAGGAGGAAGGACATGGCGCTGGTGTCCCGGCTGGAGGAGCCAAGGGTTACCCGGTACCTTTTATTTTCACATTAAAACACTATAGAGAAAAGGATCTGGATCTCCACCTTTTAATATTGCTCAGTCATTTCTTTTTACTTTTTGCTTCAGTGAGCACAGTATGTGGTTTGCTAGGGAAGCTATTAAAAAGAAAACCCTTCAGTTTTATGGATTTTGGCGAAATCTATAGTCAATGCAGGTTTTTTAATTCCTTCACAACTACTCTAATTCTCTAAACCTCGGTGAGGGCATGCTCAAAATTTGGCTCATAATTTGTAATTTAACAAGTGACAGAATATTTTGACATTAGCAAATGAAGGGAAATGTCTTATATAACAAACCATGATCATGGCTTTCCATTTTGGTCATTTGTACTGAGCAGATTGTCACAATCAAAGCCCTGGCTGTTAGAAGCCTAGGCCAGTTTTGTTGAAACTTTCCGGGTAACTAAGATCATTCAGGCTTGGCCTTGTATTATATTTAGATTAAAGTGGTTATCCCCTCTTTGTGTTCAGAATGCCCACCCCTCTCCCATCTTTCTTTTTGCTCTAACTTACATAAACTTTTTTGCATGTGTATTTATAATTTGTAGTCTATATTCACCTCTGGGTTTTAACTTCTTGCATTTCATTTCCTAAGAGTCCTTCTCAGCATTTCACCATCTCCTAAGTGTTAGTGAATAAAGGATGGCAAGAAACTTGACAGAGAAGGTGTTAGTTGGTCAGGTAAAAGTCCAGTGTGGAAGCTATAGTCTTATGGGATGGTAGGGGCCATGCTTCTGGTGACTGTATTCATCATCCACTTGGATTCTCTCTCACACAGTGTCTGATTTAGCGTAGACAGTGTCATCTTTTAGTTGGCTTAGAAAAGCTTGACCCCAAATGTACTCTGAGAAGTCCTTAAAAATAAATTTGTATTAATCCAGTAATTCTCTAGATAAGAAACTTAAAATTCTGTAGGAAGTATGTGTAACATACAGAAATAAGTGAAATGGATGACAATGAAACTAACATTGCTTTTTAAATCACCATATGTGCATAAAATACACATGCATAAATGAGGCCCACTGGCTGGCTGAGTATGACTCATGTTTTATAGTCATTTTGTTTTCTTGCAATAAGAAAGCTTAACTGGGTAATAAAGCTCCCTCTCTTCTGGTCCCTGAGAAACCAACCTCCCAGCTGCAGGTCCCATTTTTAGCTAGGACAAATCTCATCTTATTTAACCAATCTTTCCATAAGTGGCTGAGTTGAGGAAGTTATTACTTTCTGTGGTCTAAATTGCCTAACAGAAAGTCATTTTACCTAAATCCTAGGACCCACGTGGGAAAATCCCAACTGGTTACTGTGCCTGTAAACTAAATAAGGTGCTGACTGGCTCCTCCTTATAAGCAGAACTAGTTTTAAGATCTTCACTTACGTCACCTTAGTTAAACTTGAAAATTTCCTGTTTGTTATAGCAAGAAAAGCAACTTAATTCTCCTATTTCTAAATATTGTTAGAAAGGGTCTGCTGTTGGATACAGTTCAATTCCTAGGACTGTTGTGGAGAAATCTGAATGAATATGTTTCATATTGACCTAGAAATATATTGTAAAATGTGATTTATTTGCAAGGAAGATCTGAAATTCTGTGCTATTCATCAGATATTGCTCCTTTTGTAAACGTTAAAAGCCACAAATCTTTTTTTCTTGTCAATTCAATTGAATACTTAAGAGGATTGTATAATAATTATCCTTTAAAAAATAGGATTAATATTTAACTGTGTTCAGCAGAATTAATTGGAAGCTTCTGCAGTTCAGGCACAGATAGTTGTCCAAGTAAACTGCAAAGGCTCCATGTTGCAAAATTACTTAAGCATATAATAATTATACCTTTCACTTGTGTATGACATTTTACAGATAACTCACTATTAATAAGTATGTATTAAGGTAATTATAAGTACATTCTGCTTTTATAGTTATAAATAAGCCTTCTGGTTCCCCACAAGAGAGCTTATTATTATCCCCTTAATGTGGAAGAGTAAATGGAGGCAAAGATTGAGCATTAATTGTAGGACTGTCATCTATCTAAGCTGATTAGTATATGGTGAAGGGATTAATATCTCTGAATAGATTATAATTTTGATATCTGTGACTTATCTCTAATAATGTTCAATTCTTTACCATATCAGCAAAATGGAATCATTTGCAGTTAAAAAAAAACCCTTGTAATGGCTTTAAAACATGACCAATCGATTCTCTGATACTCCTTCATTAGGAGGTAGGATCTTTATCCCTTTTTCTTGAATTAGGGCCTTGTGACTGTTTGACTAATAGAACACAATGAAAGTCACACTGTGCCCATTTTTGGCTTGGGCTTTAAGAAGCTAGCAGCTTCTATTTCCTGTCTCTTAGGATCATTGCTTTTGGAACCCAGCTACCATGCCACAAGGAAACCTAAGCAGCCAGTGCAAAACCCCTCGTGGGCACCTGCACATAGCTCTAGTTGAACTTCTAGTTAATAGCCAGCTCCCACTTGCCAGCCATGTGAGTGAGTCATCTCGAAAGCAGGTCCTCCAGCCCTCCCTCAGTTGAGCTGCCCTTGATGACATTGTGTGGAACACAGATTAATGATTCCTGTTGATCCCTACCCAAATTTTAGATTTGTAAGGAAAATAAATGATTACTGTTTTTTAAGCCACTAAGTTTTGAGGTGATTTTTTTTTTTTTTTTTTGGAGACAGAGTCTCGCTCTGTTGCCCAGGCTGGAGTTCAGTGGTGTGATCTCGGCCCACTGCAACCTCCGCCTCCTGGGTTCAAGTGATTCTCCTGCCTCAGCCTCCCAAGTAGCTGGGATTACAGGCACCTGCCACCACGCCTGGCTAATTTTTGTATTTCAGTATAGATGGGGTTTCACCATGTTGGTCAGGCGGGTCCCGAATTCTTGACCTCAAATGATCCACCCACCTCAGCCTCCCAAAGTGTTGGGATCACAGGCGTGAGCCACCACTCCTGACCCTGAGGTGATTTTTAATGCAATAATAGATAACTGGAGCATGCTCTAAGGAAATGGCAACGTTCCTGTCTCTCTTCTCTTCAGTGTCACCAAAACTAGGTGCTGTTCTACAGTTTAACTCTTGAAGCTAATGGCTTGGAAAGAAAGGGAGTGAACACAACAGGTTTCCAGGGGCAGGCTCGGAGTTCTTAGTCAATATTGGTGGGACTGTACTTGTTTTAGGATGATGCATCATAGCCTAATCTAATTTACTGAGCATCTACTAAGTGCCAAGCACAGTTGTAGCTCTAACAGGGCCAGCTTTGCTGTTTCTAGTTCTGCTTAGGCTACTAACCCACCATGTGGTCTTGACAGACTATGCTGAGCTAAAGTATCCCATTTCTTTTTCTGTGTAAAATAAGAGGGCTTGGATAAATGTTCTCTCAGCTTCTTCCAGCTCAAACACAATATTATTTAGTCCTTATATATTCTAAATATGTATATTTTAAGACTTTAGCTGCTCCACTTGAAAATCTAAGTTTTTATTGTCCCCCTCAAAGGACTCCTTGCTTCATTATCTAATGTTTTTCCTTTGAAGAGAGTATTTCATTCCTAAGAGGGGTTTAAAAGAAGATTCACCTGGTCTGAACCTGATGTTCTCCAAATGACAATTCTCTAACCCAAATTTAAAAATATAAGCCAAAAAGGACTGAGAAGCTGAGATGAGGAAGCTCTCTTGGGCAAGTCAAAATGGGGCCAATAATATTTACTTCACAGGGTTATTAAAAGAGATAACATATGCAAAGCCCATAGTTCAGAGCCTGACACTTAACAGACACTCAACAAGGAATGTTCTTATTTTTTTTTCTTGAGAAACGAGCCAGACTAATCATTTGAAATGTAAAATTTTGTTCATGAAATTGCATAAAATACCTTTCTATTTCTACAACTGTTTCTGTAGTCTTAAATGCCCTGCATTAAAAGATTGTTGTTTAATGTATTGTACCTCTTTTGCCATCTATTTGTTAAATATTGGCTGCCTGGTTTCTGATTTTGCTAAATTTGACTTTTTTAAAAAAAAGAATTGTTTTCTTCAAGAATACAAGCCAACATTGTAGAGGATAATTTAAGATAATGCTGAAAGAGATGTGGTATGAAATTTTGTTAAATTTATAAGATAAATTTGGGATATTCTTTTACTGGACAAACTTTTTATTAAGAATATATTGTTTCTTGAAACACTAAGTTTTGGGATAAGTTACTAAAACAAATTTGGGAGTGGCTTAGTTGGGTGTTTCTCACTTGGATCTCTCATGAGATTGTAAACAAGATGCTGGCCAGAGCTACAGTCACTTGATAGCTTGTCTCAGGGATTTGCTTCCATTGGTTCATTCATGTTTAGGCAAGTTGGTGCTGGCTATTGTCAGGAGACACCAGTTTCTGGTCATGTGGATCTCTTCATAGGAAGGCTTCGATGTTTTTATGTCATGGCATTTGACTTGCTTTAGGGTGAGTGATCTAAGAGACAGGAAGAAGGAACCCACAATGTCTTTTGTGATCTAGGCTTGTAAGTCAAACTCTGCCACAATTGAAATATCTTATTGGTTACACAGATCAGCCTTATTCAGTTTGGGAGGAGACTTCACACCAGCTTGGATACCGGGAAGTGAGAATCATTGTGGACTATCTTGGATGATAGTTACTTCCACATCAGGGTTCTTCTGGCTTAGGCTCATTTCTCTTATCTTTCTGTGCGTTCTCTGTGAACAAGCCCATTCACATCTGTAGATTCACATTCAACCTTTATGCTTAATTGTTTCCAAATATATAAGTAAGCCCAGATTTATTTTCTGTTCTTCAGATCCCAATGCATAATACTTACATTTTATCCATTCCCCCAACTGGTATCTACTGAGTAGCCTCTGGAAACCCAGCCTTAAACTAGTCTAGACGAATAGGGCAGGGCTTCAGCCCTCATGGAACTTACAGTTTAATGAAGCAGGAAGGAAGCAAACATGTAAATAAAGAAAATATTTACAGCTAGTGATAAGTTTAGTCAAAGAAATATACTGTTGTAATAATGATGGGGGGGCATATGATAGAAGAGGAGAGAGTGGCTACTTTAGATGAAGTGGACAAAGAAGAAATCTTTGAATAAGTGATATTTAAGATGAGACCTGAGAGACAAGATTTGAAAGATCGAAAAGAAACCATTCTAGGCACTGAGAACTAGGCTTTAAGTGCAAACCCTTACTATAAGTCCAAACATTCACTAATCATCAGATACCAGGTCTAGACATCTAAGTATACCATTTCATTTTCATTGTGTATCCTTCAGAATACAGTTCCCAAAAGTTTCTGTAAAAGACTGATTTAATGGGGCTACTGCATATTGTCCCCCTCTCTAGGAGACTAACAATTATGGTGAACAACTAAGGCTGTACAATGGTGTCAGGGAATCTGTTCCATGGTGTTTACTCAGTGTTTCTAAATAGATTTTACAACAGAACTCTTTTTGTCCCCCTCTGCCCATAAAACATGTATTCTCTCCATTTTGGGAAACTCCATTTCAGGCTGATTTCTCACTCTCCTGATTCTCAAATCCCTTGTGCCTTTATTCCTGGTGCCCTCAGCCATGGTCCAGTAGCATCCATTTCCCTATCCCAGCTTTTCCTTAATCCTACCTGGTTACCATATTCCAATGTATTCTGCTTACTTGCTTTTCCCTGCCACCATTCATTGTGTCTCATCTTTGTTTATGTCTCTTCTGGCCTCCAGGTTTATTGGTAACATTAAATATTTTCATTTTTATGGTCATTCTCTAATATTTGTTATTTTCTGGGTTATATTAATGTCTCAAAAGCTCTCTTTCTTTATGCCCCAGGAGAGATATTGTCTATAGAAAATTAGAGGTGCTTAGCATTGAATTTAGTTTTAGTTCCTTCTCCATCTCCCAATCAGTCACCCTGTCTACATTAGCCTTACCTGAAAATTTGAGTGCCATGGAGTTCATCAGCTTAGAGGGCAGCCCCCTTCATTTTTTATAGCTCCAGTTTTTAGGAATTGTTTTTGTTTGTTTTTAAGAGACACGATCTTGCTATGTTGCCCAGGTTGGTCTTGAATTCCTGGGCTCAAGGGATTCTCCCACCTCAGCTTCCCAAAATATTGGGATTACAGATGTCAGCCATAGTGCACAGGCTTCTTTGTTGTATTGAAACCAAACATGCCTCACTATCATTGGTGAACTTACTTTAGTCCTTTTGCATTAAGTTTTTGTCATGTCTTTCCTATACCTTTTCTTTTTCAGAACAACTCTGTATATGCTATTGTTTTAGGACATTTCAATATTTTTTTTTACCCATTTTAAACTAGTGTATACAATGAGAAAGCTCTTTTATTAGTTAATAGACGTTAGCAAAACTCATCCTCACAACTTAAAACTTCTTTCTGCCAAAAGAGCATTAAATTTGGTTTGGATTGCAACTGGTGATACCACCATCTATATGGCTAGCAGAAATACTTTAGTGTCCTTGCAAGGCAGCAAGTTGAAGGTGCAGGAGGGAAAGATGGCAGAGGCTGGATCAGGAAATAGAAGTCAGCCACTCATTGTAACTCTTGGAAAATTCTGAATTGGGTAAAGCTTGTTTTG